>NW_006433133.1:1291319-1297703 GCF_000325575.1 Pteropus alecto | reverse complement strand
GTGGCACCAACCTTGAATTCCAAATGGGATAGTATATCTACAAAAGGAAAAGTGATGGCATCTACATCAAAAATTTGAAGAGAACCTGGGAAAAGCTTCTACTGGAAGCTTGTGTTTTTGTTATTGAGAAACCAGCTAACATCAGTGTCATATTGTAGGGTTAACTCAGAACCCTACATAGCCCCTCCACATACTCAGAAGACTGATAGCTTCCCGGCCAGCAGCCAAGGAAGGCAGTACACAAAGGGTTTTCAGCAGTGCCTACTCCCAAGGACATTTTCTACTGCTCCCACGTACTCTATTTGTTCCTGTAAGCAAGCAGCACATCTTGGTCCCATTCATCTGAGAAGGAGACTGCTCCCCCAATGAGGTAACCTCCCCTTCTGTTTGTGTGCATAAAACTCTGCTTGCTCTTGGTTAGCAACTTTATTCCTACAGCTTTGACCAGCCACCATGGAAGCTTTCCTGCCATGTAATAATGGCATTTTTCACCCCTCTGGTCCTCCTGGTGGTTCTTACGGAATATCCAAACCCAGGTACAGGTTCCAGGCCTGGGGCTCCTGCATTACACATATCATCCAGGAATAGTGGCCAGCGAGCTGTGCTGATGTTTGCCGCTGCCACTGGAGATGCTCCTATTGCTGGCCGCTTCACTCCTGGGACCTTCACTAACCAGATCCAAGCAGCCTTCTGGGAACTAAGCCTTTTGGTGGTTATCCCAGGGCTGACCACCAGCCTCTCTCAGAGGCATCATATGTTAACCTGGCTACCATCGCTCTGTTTAACACAAACTCTCCTCTGTACTACGTGGACATTGCCATCCCTTGCATCAAGAAGGGAGCTCACTCAGTGGGTCTGATGTGGTAGATGCTGGCCCAGAAAGTTCTCTTCATACATGGCACCATCTCCTGTGAATACCCGTGAGAGGTCCTTCCTGTTCTCTACTTCTGCAGAGATCCTGAAGAGATTGAAAAGGAAGAGCAAGCCACTGCTGTGACCAAGGAGGAATTTCAGGATGAATGTACTGCTCCAACTTCTGAGTTCACTGCTGCTTAGCCTGAAGTCACAGACTGGTCTGAAGGCATTTGAGTGCCCTCTGTACCTATTCAGCAGTTTCCTACTAAAGACTGGAGCGCTAGCCTGCCAGCAAAGAGTGGTCTGCAGCCCCTATTGCTCAGGCCACTGAATGGGTAGGAACAATCACTGAGTGGTCTTAAGCTATACTTCCACAAACTCAAACAAAATAGAAATCTGATTGACAGAAAATAAGCAGTTTCTAAAAAAAAGCTATTAACCAACTATACATAACAGACATGTGTAGAACACTTCCCCAAACAATTAAAAAAAAATATTCAATTGCACTTGGAAACTGCTCTAGGACAGGTCATATATGAGGCCTCAAAACAAGTCTCAATTCTTTTTAAAATATTGAGATCATACAAAGTGTCTTCTCAACCCCAATGGAATTAAAGTAGAAATAAATAACAGAAAGAAAACTAAAAACTTCACTAATATATGGAAAATAAACAACACTGAAACAACCAATGGTTAGATGAAAAAATTACAAAATATGTTAAAAAATACTTAGAGATGAATTAAATAAATGAAAACACAACATACCAAAACTTATGGGGGACAATGAATGCATTGCTTAGAGGAACATTTATAATATTTGATATCTTCATTTGTACAAAAAAAAATATTTTGAATCAATAACCTACCTTATATTTATGAAACTGAAAAAAAGGTTGAAATATCAATACTGCCCAATGGTATCTACAGATACAATGCAGTCATTACCAAAATTCCAACAGACCTTTTTATAGCAATGGAAATGTCAATCTTCTAAACCGTGTGGTATTGCCAAAATAATCTTGAAAAAGAACAAAGTTGGAGGACTCACACTTTCAATTTCACTTAGTACAAGGCTATAGTGGTCAAAACTGCGATCCTGGAATAAGGATAAACATATAAAGCAATGAAATGGAATTGAGCATACAGAAATAATCTCATTCATCTATGGCCATCTGATTTCAGACGAGGGAGCCAATACGAGTAATTGAGGAAAGAATCACTCTTCAACAAATGATGTGACAACAGGATATTCACATGGAAAAGAATGAATTGAAACCCTTACTTTGTATCACATACAAAAATTTACTCAACCAGAATGACCTAAATATAAGAGCTATATCTGCAAAACTCTTAGAAGAAAGAATATGGTAAATCTTCATAATCCTGAATTTAGGAATACATTCCTAGATATGTCTCCTATATTCTCTCAACCTCATTTTTCATATAATTAAGTTGGAAAAAAATAAAGTACGTATTGTTTTAAAGTTTTCTTTTTTTTTAGGATTAAATAAATATGGATGGAAGGGCTTGTATAGATTAAGTGTTCAAGAAAATTTGGGACAGTACTTTTACATGTTTATTTGGGGCAAAAACCCAATTTCAGTAGAAATTAAACCAAAACAATGAGTGTAATTTTTCATGACTTTTGGGAAAAATGTTCTTTACTGAATGTAAATTTTACTATATATTCATGAACCAAAATAAATTATATCACTAGTAAGAATAATATATGAATTAATGGATTGGCCATAGTAGTATAATTATCCTTCAGAAAGACACATTTCCTTAATTTTTTCTTTGATTTTAAATTTAATTATTCCATGCATTTGATTAAAAAGAGATTATTCTTTGAAATCTGCTCAATTGTTTTAATCCTGAGATAATTCATTATGATATATATTTGATACAAAGTGAGCATGATAGGCTGTTTGTTGATAGTATGCTCATAACTGGGAGTTAGTTTGAGAGTTATACAAATTGAAAATTATTCCTATAAAACACTGAGCAAAGTGTCTGGCATATGGTAGTGCCTCAGTAAGTGCTAGCTACCATTATAATGATTATGAAGCTTTCTATACAGGCTTTTGACTATTATTATCATGCAACATTACCTTATGATACTAGAATGCTAACAAGAGCAAAGAAGAGTGGGACAATAACTGAAAATTGTATTTATTCACATGACTTCTTTTTAAAAAACACATATTTAATGTTGTTAAAATAATGTTAAATAAGGGAGATGGAAAAACAGTAATTCTTTTCCAGAAGGCTGTCTGGAAACAATAATTTCGTGTTTAATTATATATCAAAAGGCATTAATAAAACTTTTTTCCCTATAATATGGTGGTCATTTTTTAACTTTGCTAAGTCGAGGAAACTTAAAAATAATGGATTTCTTTTTTACATAAGCCCTTTGCTTTGACTATATAAAATCAATAGTTTGAGTTCTACATTGTCTTTCTGGTATAAACCATATCAGATAATTCATTTTTTACAATTTGAGATTCCTTTAAGTGGTTAGGAGACAAAGAGAATTGGCAAGAAATCTGAGTTCAAAAGTCCTCTGAATGTTAATAAAAGTTTCCCATATTTGCAGTCTTATCCACACCAAATTCAAAAGCAATGTTTAGAGACACACCTTTAATAATATTTTCCAAATCATTCAAGTTAGTTTTTATAGGAAAAACAACTCTTTTTAATTTATATTTCATTTTACACATTTCCTTATGTTACTTAATAGATTAGCAAGTACAACTGACATAAATAAGCTTTTGAACAAACTCAACAGAATTTGTTCAAAATTCATAGGCACAGAATTCGAATGATGGGAGTAAAAACATGTGAAGGTACTAAGAGTACAGCCAACTATCAGTGAACATTTAGCCTGCCTTGGGCATCAATTAGAAATCTTTATAAAAGAAATAGAATCTTGATTATTTTGCCAATTCACTTAACTGGTAATCTGATAAGGGAACTTCTTTGTATTGTATGCTAATAAGTTGAAACATTAAAATACTACAACTGAGACAATTGATCCACTTAGTCACCATCTCTAGGTAGTATAGATTTATATCAGTGAGTTTAGAATTTTACAATGTATTTGAATTTTTATTGGAATTTAAAAAATAATTAAATCCCTTCTCTTTGCTGCATTTACTGTGAGAATGAGGAGATCAGCAATCAGATTGTCGACATTCCAGGAAATGTGGATATCACTCTGAAGGGATGTGCAGTTATTGTGAAGCGCCTCATACACACCCTGTGAAGGGACTTCAGTCACATCAATGTAGAACATGATCAAGGGTATTACACTGGGCTTCCATTACAATATGAGGTCTGTGTATGCTCATTTCCCCATCAATGCTGTTATTCAGGAGTAGGGTTCTCTCGTTGAAATTTGAAATTTCTTGGGTGAAAAATACATCTGCAGGGTTCAGATGAGGTCAGGTGTTGTTTGTTCAGTATCTCAAAGCCAGAAAGATGAGTTAATTCTGAAAGGAAACGACATTGAGCTTGTATCAAATTCAGCTGCTTTGATTTCAACAGGCTACAACTGTTAAAAACAAGGATATCAGAAAAATTTTAGATGACATCTGTTTCTGAAAAAGGAACAGTTCAGTAGGCTGATGAATAAGGTCTAAGTTGTTCAGCCACAGAAATGCCAAGATGTCGGATGATTCCTCCGACTTATTTGTGATATTTTAAAGATGCAATAAAAGTTGTGTATTGAAAAAACAAAACAAAACAAAATAAAACAAAACAAAACAAAAAAACAGCAGCTAATTTCCTTTTAAATAATTAAATTCCAAACAACTACCCATGTATTATATCCCTCATTTTTTTCTTAGGTTGAGTAATTTAAAATGTACCTAGGTAAGTAATTTAAAATATATCCAGAATATAATTTCAAACTATGCATATTCTAAAATACTTATAATAATAAAATAATGTTGGTTTTGTTCCTCCCAGTATGCTATGTATTTGGGAGAACCATGCTCCATGTGCTTCATCTAAGCTCCATAGTTATGGGCATCCTCTCTTGGTTTCTTCCTGCAATACTAACTAACCTGAAATATATATGCAGCCCTTCCTCATATATTATGATTCAGGGGTTTTAAATATCCCTTAGTTTCACCAAAGAATGAATTGGCATTTCTTTTTCTCATTCTTCTTTTTCATTTGAGTGATTTCCAGAAGATTAATGTAGAAAATTCCATTTTTACTCCATCATTTAAAAACTGGTTTTCTCAATCAAATCTTTTCAGAAATAGTTAAATCTAAAGAAATTTAAATACTCATCTAAAATGGAAATCATTATTTCACACACAAAGAGCTTTCATAATTTCTTTGGAAATTAAAATTTTCTACTTGATGCACATAATGATTTATTCAAGTGTCCCAAGACTTGAGTGAACAGCACGGTATGAGGAGAATCATTTCTTTGTTAAAATATAAATGATAGAGATTACCTTGATATTTTGTTTTGTTGGAATAACTTATGATTTACAACTGTGATGTTGTTTTAGAATAAATTTCCACATTTTCTTTGGTACTATTTTCCTCGATTCTGAAAAATTTCCTCTGTAGTTTCTTATAATGTAAGCCTCTTAATGACAAAATCTTTCTTTTCTTTTATCTGAAAATACATTTGTTTCGCTTTCATTAATGAAATCTGGATGTCAGAATTTTTTTCTGATATCCCCATGACTATGGAGCTTATGAAACACACAAGTAGAACCTCCATTGTTTCTTATGGGATGTCACTGTTCCTTAAACCATTTTCCCCTGATTTAATGCATATTTTTCCATGTTGTTTTAAGTTTTTTTCTTTATCTTTGGTTTTAAGCAGCTGGACTATGATATGTATAGCTGTAGTTTCTGTTATATTTATCTTGTTTGGGCTTCACTGCATTTTGTAAACCCGTCAATTTATTTATTTCGCTAAATTTGTGATTTTATTTGCTATTATTTCATCAAATATTTTTTTTTCTGCCCATTCTCTATTGTTCTCTATTCTCTTTTTCCGGAACTCAAACTACACTATATTAGATATTGGCTCAATTAATATTTTTTTCATTTTTCAGATAGGATAATACTAGAAGTTGCCTTTTTCATTTTATAGCTTCTATTTTTCTCCTGAGATTTCTTTTCATTCAGGAAATGCATTTTAAAAGAATCTTTGATAATAGTTGTAAAGCAGTGTTATTAAATCTTGAGATTTATAGTAGTTAAATGGTTATAAATCTTGAAGTTAGTACCATTGATTTTCTTTTCCTTTAGAATCAATCACTCCTTCCTGATTCTTCATATTTTGAATATTTTGAATTGTACTTTGAAGTTTTAAATCTTATCTACGGAGACTCTAGATTTAAAAAAATATTAAATTTATTGGAGTGACATTGATTAATAAAATTATAAGTTTCAAGTGTACAATTCAATAATACATCATATGAAACACACTAGTATATATATATACGCATATATGTATATATACATATATACGTATATATATGTATATATACACATATG
>NW_006433133.1:1283123-1291264 GCF_000325575.1 Pteropus alecto | reverse complement strand
TGTTCACCACCCAAAGTTAAATTTCCTTCCATCAATATATATTTGCCCCCTCAAGGGTAAAAATGTTTATCTAAAAAGCATTAGTTAAAATAAAAACAGGTAATTAATGCGATTGAGCTCATAATGTGAATAATGTCTTGCCTGCAGTGAATGACAGCTCAGTTAGATTGGCTCTTTGTAGTCTGCCTCACTCATGTGTAGTTCAGGGGTCAGCCAGAGATTTGGTCAAAGACTAGTCATATTATTTACGTATTTTTCTCCTTGGATCTCTTCTTTCTGCTATTTTTCTCTTCACTTTTCAGTGGCTGCGGTAGCCCAGAACTCTTTCCTCTGGTTTTTCCAGCCGTTTAGATTATGTATTTTCTATCAGAATGTTATCCACAAAGCTGACACAGCCTGGGAAGTAACCTCAGGTGGAAAGCCATTAAAAGAAAATAAGATCTCACCTAGTACCTTAACTTCTTCTGTCAAATCTACTCCCATTGCTGCTTACTTTTGGTCACAATCCAATACCTTAAAATATGTTTTTCAATATTTTGTCAAAAGTAGTGTTATCTATACAAGGTTGTTCTGATAAGGGATATTGGTCATTACTGGAAGCTGAACGCATCCTCCCTTATATGTATTCATATGCTAACACATGAGAAGACAAAGCAGTCAAATGAATACCAAGAAAGAAAAAAAATACACTTTCAGAAAGAAAAAAAAGATCAAAAAAACAATAACAACAAAAACAAATGAATATTCAAGAATACCAATTTGAATTGTTCTGTTTGCTTGGCTTCAGAACAAAATAGAGGCAGTTGGATTCTTATCATTGCTTGATATTTCTTTCCAAGTAGAAAATTAAGGGAAGAGTGAAGACTAATAAGAACTTTAATATCATAATTCGTGGCCCAACATTTGAATTTTTGCACTTTGAACTCTAGGCTGCTTACAGAGCATGACTCTGCTTCTTGGACTTGGAAACTGCAGACAGAACAAATAGTCTGTGCTGTTTGATTTCTATTGATAAGTAACCCAAAAGCTTTTGTTATGTAAGCCTGAACCAGAACTAGGATGCTGACAAATGCCTAACTATATGTTACCCATTCTTCTCATCTCACGATCCCACTTGCTTGACCACTGAGTCAGCCAACTGATGAAAGTTGTTGCCCCTACCAAATAGAAAAAGAATGATGTAGTTGTGTGGTCTTGTTTACCCTAGCAACCCATCTCTTTGATCGTCAGCTCCTTGCGCTTTTGCCTTTAAAATCCTTGCTCTATGCTACCTCCCGCCCAAGTTTATAACACACCTTCAGTTCATATCAAAGGCCACATCCCTGCGTTGTAAATCACAGATGAATAAAACTCTCTTTTAAAATCTTTTGGATTTTTTTTGTTGTTGTTAACAAGAGAATCATATTATTTGTCTTCAAAATAAATCAAAGAAAGATTATATCTATGGAAAAAGAAGTATGAAAACAAATATCGTATGGTAGTTTTCTAGAGTAGTAACAACATATTTCAAATATATTTTGATGTGCATAGAAAATTCCAAAGGCGTATGATATAGTGAACACAATTTTAAATTATACATATATATGTACATACTTCTCTACGTGGGGGAAGGCAAAGAAGGGTGAAAGAGAAAGAGAGAGAGAAAATGTGAGAATGTAGGGCACATGTTTTTCACATTCCTAGTCAACGTAAATTAAAGTTATTAATTTAATTGGAATGCTCTAATCACAAGTAATCTGTGCCTTATCTCTGAGCACATTTTACCACATTCTAGTTTAGAAAAATGCATACTTCAGCCTTAAGAAAGTAAGAATTTTTTTAATGAGGTTTGTTCTAAATAGATCACTAGATAATTGAAGGACTAATAATTTAGCAAATTATAGGAATTATTACTTAGTGTATTATTATGTTTAAGTGTATGTGCTATAAATAAAGAACCACATTTTCTCCAAAATGTTAGTAATACTGACAATCATGAATAGATAATTAGATTCTACTCCATCCTCAGACAATATATTACAAATGGTTGCTGTAAAAGACTCATTTCAGGTTTTTTTGTTTGTTTGTTTTAATACTAAAATTTTTTCTTCTGCATTGATTCCTAAATGCAAGGGGTTGTTTCATGTGCTTAACTTGAGAGAGGTACAAGATTAGGCTCTAATTATATCTCTTATTTTATTGGAATATTTAGAAAAATTGCAGAAACGAGTAATAGCCTTTTTCTCCTACACTTTCATATAATTATTCGTGAGTATTGTACCCATCCAGATAGCTAATGGTGTTCCATAGTAATCAGCAAACTCATTTTTTTGCCAGTTATCCATGCTCAAAATCTAAGACATTTCTGATTCTCTCTTCATTCTCATAATCAATGCAATCACTGAGTCCTATCTTTACTTACCTAGTAATATGTTCCATATCTATTCTTCTTCCTCAATTGTTATTGAAGTTCACCTAGTTCTGATGCTTAATGACTCATGCTTGTACTATTACCATAGATGTATCATTGTCCTCACCTCCAGTTTATCTTGTATACTGCTACTACTAATAGTAGTACTAAATATTGCTAATAATACAAATATTGGTAAAAGTTCTAAAATATTGCTTTTTAATGTTAATTGTTTGGTCATTAATACTTGATGATTCATGATTCTATAAAGACTTTAAACTCCTTAACCTGGTGGGAATCATCCTTCTAGTGTGAACCATCTATTTCACCAGTTTAATCTACTCATTACTCCCTGAAAGCATGGCATGGGCTACATACATGTTGCTGCATGGGAAGGACGGTGTAGTTCTCTTTTTTAAAATTTTATTTTATTATTAGTTTCAAGTATACAGTACATTGGTTAAACATTTATGTAGTTTATAAATGATCTCCCTGATTGCTCTTTCTCTCCTCACTCTACACCTAGCCATTACATTAATGCTAACTGCATTCCTGATGCCATGCTCTCCATCCCCGTGACCATCTATCAACTACTAATTTGTACTTCTTTAACCCTTCACTCTTTTCTCCTAGCTCCTCAATGTCCCACCCTTCTGGCCGTCACCAGATTGTCCTCTATATTCGTAAGTCTGTTTTTGATTATATTGTTCTTTTTGTTCCTTAGATTCCGCTAATATTTCATTGAGGATTTAAGCATCAATGTTCATAAGAGATATCGGCCTACAGTTTTCTTTTTGTGTAATGTCTTTGGTCTTGGGATCAAAGTAATGGTGGCCTCATAAAAGGAATTCGGCAGCCTTCCCTCTTCTTGAATTTTTTGGAACTGTTTGAGAAGAATAGGTGTTAATTCTTCTCCAAATGTTCAGTAAAATTCACCTATGAAGCCATCTGGTCCAGGACTTTTGTTTTTTTTGGGAGGTTTTTGATTACCGATTTGATTTCATTAGTGGTAATTAGTTGGTTCAAACTTCCTGTTTCTTCTAGACTCAGTCTTAGGATATTGTGTGATTCTAGGAATGTGTCCTAGTATATTCTTCATTTTGGTTATTGTATTCTTCATTTCTGTCTGGTTCTTTTTTTATGTTTTTTATGTCATTTTTTATGCTTACTATCTCTCTGTTAATGTTTTCATTGAGTTCATCCATTCTCCCCCTAAGTTCATTGAGCATTCCTTGTAACCATTATTTTGAACTCTGTTTGTAGTAGATTGCTTGCTTCTAATTCATTTCGCATATTTTCTCCTGTATTTTCATTTGTGGCCTCTCTGTGTTCGTTTCTCTGTATTAAGAGTATTTGTTTTCTCTCTCAGGTTTGGCCGGATAGCTTTGTGTGGAACATGTCTTGTGTGGCCCAGTGGCGCACTCTCCCTGATCCCCTGTGCCTGCGGCTCTGGATGTGATCCTTGTGCAGGTTGTGCATGATCTTCTGTTGAAGCTAAGCTTTTATTAGTGTTAGTACATCAGCGGATGGGGCTAACTCTCAGGCTGACTAACTGTGGGAATTGGCTGTGCCCACAGGTTATGAGTTGCTGTGTGGGGGCTGACCCCACTGAGTGAGATTTGCCCTAGCAGGCTTGTGCATTGTTGAGACCACCCATTGTGTGTACCACTTATGGGACTAGTCAGGAGTTGCTCTGTTGTGTTCTAGTGTCAGCCTCCGGGTGTGATGATTTTGTGGCCCCTTTGGAGGGGCTCCCCAGTAGGCCAAGGTCAGCCACTGCCTTTGATTGCTCAGAGCTACTTGGTGGGAGCTACAAAGCAATTTGTAGGCGGTTGTTGTCTATGCTGGATCTACAGATAAGTGGAAGAGACAACGCCGTAGGCTCTTCAAGGCCTGACACAGCCTGACAGTTGCCTGTAAGTCTCTGGAATTGTTAGAGCCTCTGGGTGATATGTGTTGGGTGGTGTAGGGACCCCGGGAGTCACCTGGATCTATTGAGAAAAATTTCCCCTACCACTGCAGTGTCAGTGTACAGGCCAGTGCTGTCTCTGTTGCTCCCTGTACACCTTTCAGATCATAGCAAAGCCAACTGCTGCCCACCTTGAGCCTGCAAACACTCGAGCTCTGTTAAAGAATTACTGAAGCTTGTGTTCACGAGTTTGTGGCCTGCTGCCAAAGCTTTTCCTGAATGGACAGGCTTTGTGTGGGCTGAATAAACTGAGTTCTGTTGTTTGCTGTTGATTTTGTGACCCAAGGAAAACACAAGATGAAAGTGGGTTGTCTGAGAGCAGGCTTGCCACAGGTAATTTGTGGGTTATGTGAGGCATCGTGTCAGTGAAGCATGGTGCCATCAGGCCCATACAGCACCAGATTTGCTGCCAGCTCTGGGACTATGGGCTCCCACAAAAGTCACATATCATTGCGAGACATACTGCCATCTGTGATGGGCCCACAAATCCCTGAGATCTGCCTAAGCGATATCGTATCTTGTGCCAGCAGCGGTGATCTTCCCGTCTCTGTGTTCCCTAAACTTTGCTCAGTTTGCTGGCTAAGGTCTGTTGACTGCATGGATTATGCAACCCAGGCTAGGGGCAGGGCAGGGGCAGGTGCCTGTCAATGTGCCGTGAGCACTTTGTGGATTGGGTGGAGCAGGATTTCAGGGGGTCAAGGGCCATCAGGCCCATACAGACTCAGTTTTCTGCAACTTCTGTGTCTGCACATTCCTGAAGTATTTAGAGATCACAGTAAGACAAGCTGCTGTCTGGGGTGGTCCTACAGACTCCTGCAAACCGCCCCCCCCAGAGATATTGCAGCTCATACAAGCAGCCCACCAATATTTTTCCCAAAAGGCTCTTTCTGCACTAGCCAAGGTCTGTTGCCTGTGCAGAATGTGCAACCCTAGAGAAGGGCGGTTCAGGGGAGGCTGCCTTTCAATGGGCCGCAGGCACTTTGTGGCTTGGGTGAAGCAGGGTCTCAGGGAGACGATGGCTGTCAGGTCCATGCAGCCTCAGTCTTGCTGGAACTTCGGTAACCATTCAGAGGTTCCCACAAAAGTCACAGAACACAGCACTGTCTCTGTGGCTCCTTGTACAAATTTCAGATCGGAGCAATGCCAGCTGTTGCCTACCTCGGGCTGCAAAAACCCAAGCTCTGTTTAAGAATTACTGAAGCTCATGGTCATGAGTTTGTGGCCTGCCACTGAAAGCTTCTCCTGGATGGACAGGCCCGCAGATCTCTGAGATCCACCCTAGTTCATGTTAGCAGGAGTGATCTGCCTGAAACTATCTCTGAAATGCGTGCTCACAGCTCTGGTTGCCTGCCAGGAATGTTTGGCCCTGAACGGTGCAGGGCATGGCAGCCAGGCAGCAACAAAAGCCCAGGGCAATCTGCAGGTTGGGTGGGGAGGGCTGATCTCTTCAGTCCAATTCCTCTTCTTAATTGGCCATGTTGGAGGGATCTGCACAAGCAAGCTAGTCTATAGATTGTCCACGACTAAAGGCACAATGACGGCTGCCTGTCCAGCCCTCATTCTGGTGTCAGGTAATGCATTCTTCCTATGAATCTCCTGTGACCCTCTAAACCACTACCGATGCCCTGGTTGAGTGTTCACAGGTGAGAGAGTGTGTGTGTGGTCCCTTTAGAGGAGCATCTAAGATTTCAGTTTCACCCAGAAGGCCAGAATTCTCTCTGATTTTTACAGAGTTTTGGGGAAAATTCTCCTCCCTGGACTGGGGAGCCCCTGAATAAGGCTTGGACCCCTCTCTCCTTCTGGAGAGCCTCTGCAGTCTTGCTCTCCCTCCATCACTCATATGTACGCGTCCAGCTCTATTAGCAACTTTGCCCCTCCTACTGGCTTCAATGTGGCTCCTTCTTTGTATTATCAGAAGTACATGTTATAATCAGTGGACTTCAGGTGATTCTCCAAGTTGATAATTTTGTAATTTGGTTGTAATTTCAATGCTAATCTGAGAGGAGGCAAATCCTGCTTTTACCTAGTCACCATCTTCCTCCTCCCACCCCAGTATAGTTCTCTTTAAAATTTTTATGTTTTAAGACTCTATCTTGATGTTTTTTTCATAATTCAGTGTAGGTAAGAATCACATGGTTTATTCCTAGGTTCCATTCACAGAAATTCTGATTCAGTATGTAGGACTTGGGAATACGCAGTTTTAGCAGCTACCTTAGTGGATTCTGATGAAGGTGGTCCATTGAACACAAGGAAAAATGTTGTTCTGTCCACTTGTTAAATATATCTTCCAAAGACATATATTCCATTTTTTAACATGAACTCTAGTCAGGTGAACATCTCTTTGTAACATTTATTCATTCAGTTCTCAGAAAGAACTAGTATTTTAGAATAGTCTTTTTACTCCTTTTTATTCCTTTAACCTGCTTTATTTTCCTCCATAGCACTTATCACTGTTTGATAGTACATCATATTTTTAGTCTGTTTTCTTATTGATTACTTTCCTCACTTGAGAATCAGCTTCATGAAGTTTAGAGACGCTGTGTTGTTCACTCTTACAGTATCATCAGGGCATAGAACAGCATGGCAGGCACTCAGTAAATTTTGTTAAATAAATTTGACATTATATTGGCCTTTTATTGTTAATTGTGTTTTTATGTATGTTTCAATATAGTTTGCTCTTTAGGGGAGAGTCTCCTTCATATTTCTTTATATTTTATTTTATAGCACTCAACCCAGTGGTTTGCACAATAATCACACGGCATGGATTTGTTGATACGTTTTGTTGTATTGACATGAGTCTGAAAATGGAGTTAACTGATAACTGATTTAAGTTTTATTCTTTAAGTAACAATGTAGAAGGCAGCATAATGCCCACCACCTAACGCCCCATATTCATATCCTAATCCTTGGAACCTGTTAATATGACAAAAGGGACTTTACATATGCGTTTAAGGTTAAGGACTTTGAGATGGGGGAGATTATTCTGGATTAACCAGGTAGGTTCAATCCAATCTTATGAGTTCTTAAAACCAGACACTATTACCACCTACAGAGAACCAGCAGAATGGTAACATGAGAGGACTAAGCTTGCTGTTGTTGGCTTTGAAGGTGAAGGAGGAGGGCCATGAGTCAAGGAATGTGGATGCTTCTAGAGGCTAGAAGGAAAAGAAAGGAAATCTTCTCTGGAGCTTTCAGAAAGGAGTATAATTAGTGATGGTAACAAATGCTATTAAATTTGCCAGTAGAGTATGATTCTTTGATTTTAGCACAGTGAGATCCATGTTGAACTTATGACTTACAGAGATATAAGGTAATACACTTGTAATGTTTTAAGCTACTAAATTTATGACAATTTGTTATAGCAGTGATAGAAAATAAATGTAAGCAATTACAATAAAAAAAAGCACTTCAACTTTAAAAGATACATTGGCATGCATTCATCTTAACGTACAGGTCAATGAATTGTAGAGCTCTATACACCCACACGACTTTTAATTATGTGGTACTGTTTCCAGAAGGTTTAATGATGCCATTTCCCAGTCTGTACTGGCTCCCCAGAGCTACTACTATTTTTTCATTCTGAGAGTTTTGCCTCATCTTGAATTTGATAATAAATGAATTCATACAATAAAAAAGCACATCAACCTTACCATTTCTCCATAAGAGAAGTGAAGGAGATTTCTGCAGTGCTGGAGAATTTTCCATATATATTCACATATAAGATAATTTTGAATATAAGAAATTTTTCTATTTTCTCATGGAAAATTGTGTAAATAGAAGTTA
>NW_006433133.1:1252287-1283054 GCF_000325575.1 Pteropus alecto | reverse complement strand
AAATGCTATATTCTCCTTTCATGCTTCATGAAACAATTTCATTCATACTCTACTGGCAAATTTAATATCATTTGTTACCATCACTAAAATTTACTCTTTAGTGACCTAACACAGTTTTCCAGAACACAACATATTCACTTCCACCTAAGATATTTTAGAGAAAACATTTTTGATGTTGAATTATAAGTCATAAATATGTATCTGTTATTCATCATTTCTGTGATATAACCACTTATATATTTCCTTTAAAGTAGTCTTTAAAAGGCTTATATACAATGACATCCAAAATCTGCAACTGAGAAGTCATCTCCCCTCTCCACAGAAAATAATTTTAAATTTAGTATTAATATTTTTGTCTCCATCTTTTTTTTTTACCAGTTCTGACTGGTAATTTCTATTAACATCCAAAACTAGCATTAATTGGGGTTATTTTAGACTGATGCAACTTCCCTGAGTAGTTACTCAAAATAAAGTAATTGAGAAGGATTTTGTCCTAGGAGAGATAATTTATAAGGATCTCTTCTATAAGATAAAATTTCAGAGCTAAAAAATCAGCTTATTTTCAGGAAGATAAAGGATTTAATTACCTTTACTTGGTTTTCTTTCATTTTTATGAATTCCTCTTTATGTTAATCAAGATATTTCAACAATATCTTTGCATATTTCAACAATTACTTTGCATATATCATACATACTTGGATGTATATTTCTACAGGATATATTCCTAGAGATAGAATTACTATCTATCTATGTAAAAGGGAACACACACTACAAATTTTAAAATTATCGCCAAATTAATCTACAAGTATATAAAGAAATTTATGTTGCCGTGCATAATGGCATGAAAATGTGCTTCTCATATCTCTGATGAGAAGGAGTGTAATTGACCTGTGGCCCAGCTGCAGCACTTTGAAATCCATCACTGAGCTTGCTCTGTCAGAGTCTACTCTTCTTACTGGCTGCTCCTTGTAAACGCAACTGAGATATTAAAACAGGTCAATTTCTGAGACATGCATGACTGATCTGATGGGGAATTTTGGCTCAAAGACTCCTCAATGACCTTGCAGAATTCTCTTAGAACCACAGTGCTGTCTAAAATGTTTTCATCCAATCTTTATTTTTTTTCATTACCTTCTTTTTCATCCAGAGGCCATATGCATACATAGTACTGTGTGCATGTACCTAGTAGTGTTCACATACTCAGAAAACATCTAAAAAGGCCCTGAACTCTCACCTCTCAATAACCAAGAGGTTTTAAGCAAGCAGAAAATCAAAGCTGAGATGAAGGTGTAAACTGTCTGGCTAATTGTTTAAGACATGCCTTAATATACTATACACACAGAGCTCTTCTGCAAAGACAGGGAGATTTATTGGCTGTGGGTATCTAAGGAAATATTTATATAATTATTAACTGCCCAGTGAGCAACATGAACAGAGATATCAGTGGTCACACATGACAAAGAATACAGACTTTATTGAATTAGTTTAGAAACTCTGCTAAAAAAATAAAATAAAAATAAGTTAACATCACACACTTATTAGAATGGCCAAAACCCAGAACACTGACAACACTAAATGCTGGCAAGGATGTGGAGAGGAATATGATTTTAAGATTTTCCACATAATATTATCTAAAATGTCCAGGTTTTAATAAAAATTGCAACACATTCGAAGAAATAAGAAAGTATAGTTGATACACAGGAAAAGAAGCAGTTAATAGGACCTGTCCCTGAGGATGCTTTGACACTGGAATTACTAACCAAAACATTTAAACTGCTGTTTTTTATAATATGTTCAAAGAACTAAAGGAAATTATGCCTAAAGAACTAAAGAAAATATGAGTGATGTCATCAAATACAGAATATAAAAAAGAGATATAAAGTATTTTTTAAAGAAACCAAATAGTAATTCTGAAGTTACTGAAATGAAAAATTCACTAGAGAGACTCAATAGTAGATATGAGGAATCACAAGAAAGAATCAGCAAACTTAAGATGGTTCAATTGAGAATATCCAATCTGAGGGGAAAAAAAATGTCAAAGTCATATGATTTAATAAAGAATCCAATGATAATTTCTGGCTTTGAAGATACAGGAGGCATAAACCAAAAAAGAATGCAGTTTCTAGAAACTGAAAAGTCAAAGAAACAGGTCCTCTCCTAAATCCTTGAAGAAACATAGTTATGTAAACATCTTGAGTTTAGTCCAATGAGACCTACTTTACTTCTGACCTATGGAAATGTAATGTGAAAAAGGGCTATTTTAAGCACTTACATTTGTGGTCATTTGTTACAGCAGCAACAGAAAATTAATACAAACTTGAGAACATGTTCTCCCAAATCGACTACATGTTAGGTGACAAAAAAAGTCACAGTAAATATAAAAGAAGTGAAATCACATAAAGCATGTTCTTTCACCACAGTGTAATGAAATGTGAAATAAATAACAAAAGGAGATTTAGAAAATTCTGAAATCTATGGAAACTAAATACCACTCCTTATATAACCAATGGGTCAAAGAAGAAATCACAAAATAACTTAGAAAAATACTTTGAAATAAAAAAAAAGCATATTAAATCTTAAAGGGATGAAAAGTAAGCAGTGATTATAGCTAAAATTATTGCTGTAAATTACTGTATTAAAAAAGAAAGATCAAAATCAGTATCTTAAACTTTACCTTTAAGAAACCAGGAAAAGAAAAAAAGAGCAAACTAAATACAAAGTAAGCTAAATAAAGAAATAATAATGACTAAAGTGGAAATAAATAACAAAAAGAAAAGAAAAATAATAAGGGAAAGGTAAGGTATGGTAGAGAAGCCTAGGCCAAGGAAGAGCTGAGCAATCCAAAACAATACCGGATAAAAGAGGGCATGCCAAAGTATGTCAGGGTGACCTAGCATAAAGCAGGTGGGAAACGGCAGAGAATTGGCTAGGATAGGGTTGAAAATATAATTTATTTAGTTCTGGGTGGGATAAAGTAGAATAAGTCCATTGTAAAAGTAAGTGTAAAGTGGTTTATGATAGAGCACAATCATACCTGACAGAAAATAGAAAGGCTAAATAGGATAGAGTAGAATAGGGTACAGAAGGTTTGGGTAAGGTGAGACAAGGCAGGGAAAGGCAATTGATAGTTTGAGTCAATAAAAAAATTTTGAGTCCATGTTGAAACTACAAAAAGGTTCTAATTAATTAATTAATAAGAATTATATGGAATATAGTTATAATTAACATTAGTTTTCAATATTAGTATCACGTATTATGCAGATCTAAATATTGTTATCTTAAATTCTAAGGATCCTAAGTCAAGGTGCTCTTCAACATTCTTGTTACTAATTGCAGAGTTTTGTTCTACCTTTGGTTCTTTAACCTATAAAATTTGTTTCAAGAGTATGTTGTAAATAAATTGATGCCTGTTGTTATAACTAATCTCCACATATTCAGTATTTAATAGTGTTTCTCAACTTGAGTGTTAATAACCACATGTGAAATTTGTGGAAATGTATATTTTAATGTTCTACCTCTAATACCAGGTGTGACAAAGTTGGTGTTACATTAATCTCACAACATTTTTGCAGTTTGGGAAAATAAAAACTCATTATTGTGCAAAAGTCTAGGAGGAGATATTAATACCACATCTGTCATTAGCAACATCTGTTCCAAAGGGAAGAACGTTCAGTCTTCTTCCTTGAGACAGGGGGTGGGAGAATGGGGATATACTTAGTGAGTTCCACTCCATCTCTCCATTTAGTAGCTATATTTTCTACTTTTTACCATGCCTAGCATTTTAGTGTACAAACTTTGTATAAATCTTTAATGTAGGCAACTACCTTGGTTAAGGAGTATAACATCTCATTTGTGGACTATTGCAAAAGTATCCAAAATGATCTCCAAAAGTATTATCCCTCTTCAATCTGTTCTTCATAGTACTACTCGGTGTAAAATTTTTCAGTAGCCCCCAGTGCCAATAGGAAAGTCAAAACATCTTAGAATGGAATGGAAGAACACTCCATTCTAGAACAAAATCCATTCTCCCTTTCTTGGTCAAATGGTCACATACTCAGCTAGAATCTACATTTCCTACCTTCTTTTGCAGCTGGGTGTAACCATATGCCTAAATTCAGTCAAATGGAATGTGGTTATAAGTATTATATGCAAGATCTAAGTCATTTTCACCTAAAAGATAAGTTGATTTATCTGAATTTTAATTTTTATCCTTCTCAAAGGCTAATTTGAAACTGTGGACAAGAATAACACCCTAAGAGAGGATGGAGTAATAAGATGGAAGGAAAGTTTTTCTCCTATCTGTCCACTCATTCTGAAATTGAGAGAAAAATTAACTTATATCTGGCATTGTGGATACTACTGTGGAATCCACTATAATTGTGAATGTCTTTATTAGAATAGTGTAATCTTTAAACTAATGAATTAACTATTTTCTGATGTTGTTCCTTATTTGTGCCTGGTTCACATTATGTTTCTTGAATGAGCCAGTAGAGATACATTAATAGTGATCCATCATGTAGGGATTAAGCATGTGCTACTGAGTATATTAAAAAAAACATATAATCTGCTATCGCTTATTACAGTCAATTCTTATTTTCTTATTTCTAGTTTACACTTCAATTAATGTAGAGGTTTTTATGTGATTGACTTTTTTTTTTTTTTACAAAATATTGGTTGGGTGAGATTTCCATAAAAATAGATTAGCAATATTACCAAGTGTATCAATCTATCCTTATTCTCTTTCCACAATCTGTCTAAGGGTGCCATTGGGATCGTATCCTCTGTATCAATTACAGGGTCTCTAAAAATTCTTGTTAAGATGAAAGTTAACATATTAAGTCACTCCCACCATTTACACCCTGAAATGAATTAGTCCTGATGTTACTTTCAAACATGGCAGTTGAGGTTCATAGGTAACAGGAAATATGACAGGAAGATTTGACTGTACGGAAAGTCAAAAAAAGCAGTCCAGGACATGATGAGCTGCTGGGAAATAATAGATCTAGCCAGGTTCCAACTATGCCTTTGTCATCATGTGCTGAATGTCCAAAATTAATACTTAATAAGTACTCACTAATTTTATGTCTCATATGTGTTCAGATCAAGGGTTGGTAGTTATTGGTTGGTTGAATTTTTTCTTTAAGATTCATATTAAATCTTATGGTAGGTAATTTAAAAAACGTGCAAGCTTTATCCATATTATAAGTAAGCCAAGAGTAAAAATATGATGACAATTAAATATAGAGGGAAGGAAAAATGTTTGCCAGACACTGACTGGTAATGTCTTAAATTAAAAAAAAAAAGTTTTAGTTAAATTAATAAAAGAAAAATATAAAAGACAAAGTAGAAGAACCATATAGAAGATCACAACCAATTTACAAGGGTAATTCAGTAGCATCCCAAGAAGTAAGAAAGGTGAACACTTTAAGAAAGTCTCTGATTTTGGGGGGTGCCATATATTTCAATAATATTATTAATTACAAAATTTTTCTATTATCGATACCTCTAAGATATTTGTTGATGTTTGAATGTAGCAAGTTTTAGCCTTTTAATATTTTTAAATTAGTTTCTTGAAAATATGACAAGTGTCATAGAATTTAAAAACAAGTCCTTACATTTTTAAATGAATCATCTTCTCACAAATTATTTCATGGCTTTTTCATAGGCAGGGCCCTACATTCTTTCTATTTTACAACAGAATTGTACAAATAAAATGGACTCACAAAAAATTGATAAAAATGTTTTAAATTATACAAATATATTTTGATAATCTATAGTATATTGAAGTAATAACTTTTTAAAGATTTTTTTTGACTTTTCAGTTGTAGCTGGCATACAATATTATATTAGCTTCAGGTGTACAAAATAGTGATTAGATATTTATATAACTTACAAAGTGATCACCCCAGTAAATCTAGTACCTCTCTGACACCGTACATAGTGATTACATTGACTATATTCTTTATGCTATACTTTATATTTCCACGACTATTTTCCTAAGTACCTATTTGTACTTCTTAATCCCTTCCCTTATTTTTCTTCATTTGCACCAACCTCCCGAAATCCCCTCCCATCTGGTAACCCTCAAAATGTTCTCTGTACCTAAGTGTTTGCTTCTGTTTTTTCTTGTTTTTTTGTTTGTTTGTTTGATTTTTTTTTTTATTCCACATGTACATGAAATCATATAGCATTTGTCTTTATCTCAGCGGTCTCCAACTGTTTTTGCACCAGAGAGCAGTGTTCCTATGAGAATCTTATGCTTGATGATCTGAGGCGGAGTTGAGGCAGTGATGCTAGCCTTGGGGCGCAGCTGCAAATACAGATGAAGCTTTGCTCGCTCACTTGCCTCTCACCTCCTGCTGTGTGGCCTGGTTCCTAACAGGCCACAGACCGGTACCAGTCCACGGCCCAGAGGTTAGGGACCCCTTCTCTATCTGACTTACTCCACTCTGCCCAATACCCTCCAGAAATCATGAAATATTTTTTCTACCTTTTTATTTTCCTTTGGTATGTGTCTTTTGATCTGAAGTGTCTCTTGTAGGTAACCAGTGAAAGGGTCTTGTTTTCTTATCCATTCAGTCACTCTATCTTTTGTTTGGAGAATTTAATTCTTTTTCATTTGAGGTACTTGTTGATATGTAGTTATTGCCATTATTAATTCATATTTTCGATATATGTTTTTTTCTTCTTAAAGAAGTACAACATTTCCTTTAATACTTGCTTGTTATTGATGAACTCCTTTAGCTCTTTCTTGTCTGGAAAGCTTGTTATCTGTCCTTCTATTCTAAATGATAGCTTTGCTGGGTAAAGTAATTTATTGGTCCTGGGTTTTTATCATTTTGAATATTTTGTGCCAGTCTCTTCTGGCCTGCAAATTTTCTGTTGAGAAATCGGCTAACAGTCTTATGGGAGCTCCCTTGTAGGTAACTAATTGCTTTCTCTTCCTACTTTTAAGAATTTTTTTTTTTTCATTTAACCTTTGGCATTTTAATGATATTTTGTCTTGGTGTGGGCCTCTTTGAGTTCATCTTGTTTGGAACTCTCTGAACTTCCCGAGGTGGTATGTCTATTTCCTTTATCAGTTTAGGGATATTTTCTATCATTATTTCTTCAAATAGGTTTTCAATTTCTTGCTCTCTCTCTTCTCCTTCTGGTACCCCTATGATATCAATGTTGTTATGTTTGACATTATCATAGAGGCTCCTTAAACTATCTTCATTTTTTTTTTGTATTTTTTTCCTTCTTGTTGTTCTGATTGGGTGTCCTCCGTCATCTTATCCTCTATATCAGTTATTCAATCCTCTTCTTCATTCACTCTGTTGACTCCCTCTAATATATTCTTCATCTCAAATATTATATTCTTTATTTTTGACTGATTCTCTTTCATGTTTTCTATCTCCATTTTTGTTTTTTGTTTTTTTTTTTACCTTTTTGTTAAAGTTCTCACTGAATTCATCTACTTTTCCTCTAAGTTAATTGAACATTCTTATAACCAGTGTTTTGAGCTCTGCCTCTGGTAGATTTCTTGTCTTCATTTTGTTGAGTTCTTTTTCTGGAGCTTTGTTCTATTCTTTCATGTGGGACATGTTTCCTTGTCTCCTCATTTTGGCTACCTCCCTGTATCTGTTTCTATGTATTAGGTATGACTCCTAAGTCTTCCAGTCTTAGTAGATTGGCCTTATGTAGTAGGTGTCTATAGGGCTCAGTGGCACAGTCCTGGCAGTGGTCCAGTTGCAGGCCAAGTTCAGCTGCAGCTTATGCACTTCTGGGACCACCTGGTAAGAATCAAAAAGCAATCTACCAATGGCTTCCACTCATGCTGAGCTTGTAGGTGCCTTGAGAGACCAAGCCAGAAACAGAGACCAGCCGCCACTAGTGCAGAGCTTAGGGTTGCTTAGCAAGATGTACAGGGCATGCCAAGACCAGATGCCTCCTCATAGCATATTGTGAGCCTTCGAGCAATTTTAGGAAAGTCCACAGCAAGACCCATGACAGAACATTTGTATGGAATAAACCTATGAAAGTGGCTTGAGTGGGCCCATAAGTTTGGAGAGGCAGACTCTTTGGGAATCACCTGAGTGGAGCAACTTGTGTTATCCAGGTTGATGGAAACTCAGATAAGGTGCATTTGCACTGAGAGAGAGATGAGCTCAATCAAGGACCGATGGGTACTTCTAGCACTTCTGTCTGAGGGAAAGCTGTCCCTCCAGCTCTCGCCCTGAAGCCTGACAACTCAGTGTCTTCCTGTATATCCCTGGAACTCCTTGAGCAGCTGCCCTAGGACTAGTGCTTGGAGCGAGTGAGTCTGGGCATAGTCCTTTTAAGAGGAAACTCTGCAACTTCTGAAGCACTCTGTCTCACTTAGCCACAACTTCCTTTGGCTTTCACAGCCAGAGTTTGCGGGGACTTCTCTTCCTGGCACAGGAACCCTGGGCTGTGGAACCCAGCGTGGAGCCAAAACTCCTCATTCCTCACATGGGGGAGGGGCTCTGAAGCCAAAATAACCCTCCCGGTTCTCAACCACCACACATGATTATGGGACTAGGTGGTTTCATGTCTTCGCTCTTCCTACCAGTTTGAGTTGACCACTTCTTTTTGTCCTTCTTTGTAGGGCTTTTCTTCAGCAAGACCTCAGGTGACTCCATGTGCTGGTTGCTCTTTAGTTCCATTATAAATATGGTGTGGTTGCAAGAGGAGGCATATACAACCTCTATCTTTTACGCCATCTTGACCGGTCTCCCCTCATCTTTTCTTATGGCTGAGTAGTATTCTATTGTATATATGTACCACATCTTCTTTATACAATCATCTATCTATGAACGCTTCTGTTGTTTCCACATCTCGGTTACTATGTAATGCTGCTATGAACACCAGGGTGCATATATCTTTGCAGATAAATGTTTAAGTTTTTCGGATAAATACCCAGAAGAAGAATTGCTGGGTCATATGGTAATTCTATTCTTAGTTTTTTGAGGAACCTCCATATGGAGATTTTCTGTAGTGGCTATACCAATTTATATTCCCACCAGCAGTACATTCCTTTCCTCCCACAACCTATTCAACACTTGTTATTACTTGTCCTGTTGAAAATAGGCATTTTAACAGGTATGAGACAGTATCTCATTGTGGTTTTGATTTGCATTTCTCTAATGACTAGTGAAGTTGAGCATCTTTTCATATGTTTGTTGGTCATTTGTTGGTCATATTTGGGAGAAGTATCTGTTCAGGTCCTCTACCTAATTTTTAATTAGATTTTTTTTATTATTATTGTTGAGTTTTATAAGTTCTTTATATATTTTGGATATTACGCCCTTATTGGAGGTATGATTTGCAAATATATTTTCCCATTTGATTGGTGTCCTCTTTGACTTGTTGATAGTTTTTTTTTGTTTGTTTGTTTGTTTTGCTGTGCATAAGCTTTTTAGTTTGATATAGTCCCATTCATTTATTTTTGCTTTTCTTGCCCGTACCTTTGAGGTCAAATTCATAAAATCCTCTCTAAATTCAAGGTCCATGAGTTTAGTACCTATGTTTTCTTTTATGCGATATTATTTCAGGTCTTCGATCCATTTTGAGTTAATTTTCATGTATCGTGACAGAGAGCAATCTAGTTTCATTCTTTTGCATGTGGATTTTCAATTTTCCCAGCAGTATTTATCGAAGACACTTTTCTTTCTCCATTGTATGTTTTTGGTTCTTTTGCCTATATATACGAGGGTTTATTCTGATTTTTATTTTAAAATTGAAGAGTCAAATGATCATATTTACAATTTAAATAAAAATTGCTCTGAACTTGCCCATGAATCAGCATATTAGATAGAAAAATGATTGATCTTGAGTCATTTTTTTCTATTGGAAAATTACTAAATAAAAGGAGAATGATTGCTCATAATAAAATTGTTATTCTCTTTAAATAATCTTGACCTTTTACACTAAAAAAGATAGTCCTGCTGGTGAATTTTTAAAATATATTATTAGCCATTATTTTTTTCATTTAAAGTTAGCATTTGAACCTCATTATGAAATGATAAATTATAAGTAGTTGGCAAGCTCGCTGATAGATTTTTTTTTACTGTAAATTTTAAGTTGAATAACAAGTCATAAATACCTTCCTAGAAATGTCAGAGCCTTGAATACTTAACTTAAGTATTCAAATCTAGCCCTCTCCTGTGGGGTTGCTCATAGCTGAATTCCTTCCTCTGCTCTCTGTTCTGCCCCAAGATCTCTCGAGTATTTGTATCAACTTACAGTTATCTCCAGCCCACATCTTACCCTTAAGATCTACTGAGGTGTATCAGTGAGCTTGATAAGTATCACAATATTAGTAGCAAGAGGGAAGATTTAGCTCTTCTTATTTATTTAGTGTCCTCAACTCCATATCACCTTTAATTTAAACATACTCCATCACATCAATAACAGAAACAAAGAGTGGCAACCCTCTTTTTCCACCTCAAGCCCCTAAATAATCTACATTATCCCAATGTAAACTAGGTCTGGCTTAACTATTCAATAGCCCACCTCTCACTAAAAGGAATCCTCAGGCTTAATCAGTTTAATCTAATTCCTTTACCACAGACATACTACTATTATCCCATCTGTGACTTCTTTTGCCAGGAATACTGTCCTTCTCTGTTATACTTACCTATCTTCCATCAACTCAATTCTCACCACTTCCATTGAAGCTTTTCCTGAAAATATTAATTATAACAGCTTCCTTCTTTTAAATAACATGAACAGTGTTCACCACTAATACAGCATGACTGTATACTTATCTTCTATTGATAACTATTTTATATTAACTAATTCTGTGTTCCAACTATATTGTGCTTGTGTACTTCTAAATATTCCAAAATGTCTAGAATAATGCTAAGCTAATCAATAGTCTTGTCCCATGAGAATTCATTTTCACAGAGTATCTAGATAAATCTTTTTAAAAACATAAATTATCCCAATCTCCTGCTTTTGAACCCTCCAATAACGTCTCGTTACAGGTAGAATAAAATAAAATCTTTGTACCACGACCTATAATCCCCTGACTGATCAAAGTGGAAAACTAAATTAAGGATCGGCTTTAATTGGTTTTAATCCCATGATTAGCAATCCTCTACTGCCTTTCCCTCCAATCCAGACTTAACTCTACAATGTACCATTGTAGGGGGATGATCACCAAAAAAAATAATACAGTGTTATTTCACTAATTCCTTCATTAAACATATTTATTGAACACAAACTCTATGCTAGGTTCTGTTCTAGATACTGAAATATAGTGATAAACAACAACAACAAAAATGTCTGTGACTTCTTGGTTCACTCTAATTAGGGTGACCTACAGTCCTAATTTAAATATGAAAAAAGGACTTCCTGGTATATGAAATTTTCAGTACTAAAACTTTTAAAATTTTAGTGCTAAACCTGGAATGACTTGATCACTTTAATTCTAATGGAGAAAACAGACAATAAATATGTATGAGCTGTTTTATCAATATATCACTATTAATTGAATAAGGAGAAAAAAGCCTTTATATGTTTCTTAAAACTTCAGTTAATGAATCTGAATCCTGTCTTGTGGTTTTCATGTGAAATTTATCACATGTATTGTTGCATAAAAAATTATCTCAAAACTTAGTAAGTTTAAGGAAAAAAGAGTGGCTTAGACTCATGGTTATTGTCCAGGATATATCATGAGATTGCTCTCTAGATGGCAGCTAGGGCTGCAGTTATCAGAAGTCTTGACTGGGTCTGTGAGATATCCTATTAAGCTCATTTGCTCATTATACAGTTATTGGCAGACTTCAGTTCTTCAAAGGTTTTTGGCTA
This sequence comes from Pteropus alecto, assembly GCF_000325575.1. Taxonomy (NCBI): domain Eukaryota; kingdom Metazoa; phylum Chordata; class Mammalia; order Chiroptera; family Pteropodidae; genus Pteropus; species Pteropus alecto. The sequence continues at coordinate 1,271,237 of NW_006433133.1, read as the reverse complement.
GAAGCCTCAGTTACCCACTAAGTGAGTCTCACTATATATTGCCTGAGTGTCCTCAGGTAACTTCTTCCAGAGCTCATGATAATAGAGAACCCCCAATATGGAATCCCATAGTTATTTTATATTAGTTATTTTACAACTAATATAGGAAGCAATATACTATGTACTACCACTTTTGCCATATTTTAATTGGCAAATTAATTTAATTTAATTCTACTCCTTATCCACACCATTCCATAGTTTTGTTGTTGTTGTTTATCACTATATTTCAATATCTAGAACAGAGCCTAGCATAGAGTTTGTGTTCAATAAAGGAAGGAACTATACAAGGGTGTATATACTGGGAGATAGGCCAATTTGGAGGCTGGCTAATAAACTGTGATTCTATTCCTGATTATCTTTGCTTTTTACTATAAACCAGTAGTTTTAACATTTAGTATGCTAAAAAATATATATTTTTCAAAACATAGAAATTCGGGTCTCATTTCTAAAGATGTTTCAGTATGATTGCATGCAGCATTTTTATGAAGCACCCTGGGTATTTCTGATATAAAATGTGTGAAGACCACACATTAAAAAAACAACAACAACAAACAAAACAAAAAAAAAACAACAAAACAAAACAAAACGAAAACGAAAACAACAAAAAAGCTCCTCAGATCATGCACCTAGAACACAGAACATTTTCATCTCTTCTTATGAGATTGAACTACCTCTTATATGATTATTACTTCCAGATATACTTTTTTCCTGGTCTGGGTTTAGCATTGCCTCACAAAGATGTTTCCCATATAGCTCAAATCCATTCCTTCTACTCCTTATCCACACCATTCCATAGTTACAAATCTCCCTGAATTCCCAAAATTGATTAATAGAAATACCATTTTTCAGTAGCTCAAGTGAGAACTCCTTTGTTTTGTTAAAACCTCTCATATTAATATGTCATAAAGTCTGTCGATTATATACATATATATATTTATTATTCTATTGGTCTTCTCTTTTCCCTTTACCAATGCCTTAGTTTGCATACTTATTTCCTCCTGGATTGCTGCCAATAACCTTTTACCTGATGTACCTACTGCCAATCTTACCCTTTTCCAATCTATTCTCTATATTACTGCTAGAATTTTTTTTTCTAGAATGCTGATTTAATCATCTTATTTGCTGCTCAAAACCTTTCAGTGTTTTCCTGAATAAAATACAAACTTTATACTGTGGATTAAAAGGCTCTTTTATTTTTTACCAACCCTTTACCAACATCTTCTGTTTTGCCTCTTGATATTCCACCAATTCTCCAATAGCCATAACAGAACTATGTGAAGTTACAGAATTCATTGCAATATCTCAAGTATTCCTGATCTTTTGAAATCTGTAAATTTCTATTTATACTGAGACTCAGCTCAAATATCTTCTCTTCCAGAAATCTTTTACTATGATTTTTCAAAAATCAAACAATATCTCCCTCTTAATCTCTTTCTTTGAATTTTTAGTTTCTTAACTGAGTGACTGTTAATTAAATAGAAATGATACATAAAATTTTGATTATTGATTGACTGTGGAGTATAATATGTGAATTATTATCATGGAATATAAGAGAAAATTTTAGTTTAGGCTGACTATACATCTTCTTTGATTCTGCCCTTAGAATCACAGAACAATGAAACAGAAGAAATGAAAATGACCACAAGCTTAGATAACATCTAGTTTTGGTCCCATCCTTATTTTGTGCACAAGAAAATTTGGATTTAGAACAATTTTTCTGGTTTGAAATCCATAGCATGTTAGTGAGAAGATGGTATTAGAATATATCTACATAGATGATATATGTGTATGGAGTATGAGAAATTAAAAAAAAAAAAAAAACACTTATTCTTATGCATCCATAGTAGAAAACCAGCTTTCACTTAACTTGAGATTCAGATATATCTGCTAATGATTGGCGAGCAAGCTTGAGATGACATAATTTGTTCAAAGTTATCAAGTGTGTATATATGTGTGTGTGTGTGTGCGCGCACGCGTGCACATGCACACACACACATGCGTGAATGAATAAATAAAAGGGAAGGGATATGGAGGTGATATAACATTTGTTGGAAAAATTGGTCCCTCGACCTTGTTGAATGAGTTAGCATTTGAACATTGTAGAGAAATAGGCTTTAGGCAACAGTTCAAGTAGCTGTTTTCTAAGAAGACTGTGAAATATGGGGAAATCAGTTATATCATTTCATAGTTTAGATGACAAAGCATAACACATACCAGAAGGAAGAACATTCTTCAATGACAGTTTTAACTCATTCAGGATTCTAAAGATCAATGTATAACCTTAGCAAACCATAGGTTTGCAACTGGGAAGGAATTAAGGGATAGTTCCTTATCATTTATACTATGGATTTGGGAAAATGACACTATCAGTCCAGGCTGCAGTAACAAAGTACCATAGACAGAGTGGGTTAAACAATTAGCATTTATATCTCACAGCTATGTAGGCTAGAAAATCCAAGATCAAGGTGCCAACATATCAGATATCTGGTAAAGAATCCCTTCCTGGCTTGCAGATGGCCATGTTCTCATTGTATTCTGATAGGAAGGAAAGTAGAGAGAGAGTAAACTTTGCCATGTTTCTTCTTATAAGGATACTAATTCCATGATGTGAGCTCTACCTTTATGACCTAATCACTCCACAATGGTCTCAACTCCAAATGCCATCACATTTAAAATTAAGGTTGTAACATGTGAATTTGGGGGGTCTCACATATATTCAGTCCATAGCAAACAAAATGACCAGGTACTACCTTCGAGTGTTTTTTAAACAACAAAAGGAAAAACATAAATTGGATTTCAAAAAATTATAGAATGCTTTATGAATTTGTGTGTCATCCTTGCTCAAGGGCCATGCTAATCTTCTCTGTATTATTCTAATTTTAGTATATGTGTTGCCAAAGCGAGCACTCTTCAAGTTTGTTGTTTTTTTTTTAATTCAACATAGTTCACAAACAAGGGTGCAAATATAACATAAAAATATTGCTTGTGAATACGTGTGGGACACCTCAGATTGGGTAAGATTTTTAAGAGATTTGGAGGTCTGGCATCAGTAATTGAGGTCATAAACTAATAATATGAATTATAATTATTAATTCAACAATATTACTGGCTGGTAAGGCCTGGAGAAGTTTGAGTTACAGGCCATATCTGTGTAATCTGGTAAACACTAGAGTAGCATATAATAGCTTTGATGTCTTTAACAGCACTGACTTGATTGTGACTCAGGATAACCTGCATTCAGTCTTGGATTCATCTATGATGTACTTGTTGCCACTTTCTCATAAGTCAAAGATGTACTATTTGAATCCATCATCTGTTGTGTGCCCAGTACTCAAGACTCAACGAGGTTCACAGCTACTATAAAGCCATTCTTAATTAAAACCACCTAATTGTATATCCTTATCTCTTAGTTCCTCAAGCACACATTCCTAGTACCACTACATTTAACAATTTATTAGACCATTTACAGGTTTTATTATTATATTATATTATTAATAGTATTTGTTTACTATTGGCTTTCCAACCTAACCTAAATCCGCTATAATAGCAATAGACTATCTCATACCATACTCAATACTGTACTTCTTTGAGAACTACATCATAGTTCATCATTTCATATACATCCTGTGAATTATCTGTCCCATTTCTCAGTTACATTGTACCTGTGATCAATCTCTATTTTTACCTCTCACTAACCTGGATCCATTATTCAGGCCTTGATTACAATCATTGAAAAGAATCCAGTCCTATCTCAAACCCTAGCCTTAATTTGATAGTACAGAGTCCTTTCTGCAGGCAAGGTAGTAAATTTGTACAAAGCCATCTACAGTTTATAAAGTGGAGCTACAAAGCAGATGGATACAGTACATAGTTGTTCTTTATTATGAGTTTACAATTCATTCAGCTCTGAACTCCTAATGCTTTCAAACATGGAGTGATTTGTAATGCAGCACTCAATTAATTCTGGGATGCTACCAAGAATTTCATTTTGGGGGCAAGCAAGCATGAAGAAAATACATCATCAATGTAGTATACTGCTAGAGTTGCATTCTATTTCTCACTGTATCTTTTTCTTTCAGGTTCCTAGGCACATATTTTATTATTTTATTTTTTTCTTTTATTTTTTGAAATTATTGGGATGACATTAGTCAATTCAATAATACACCATATGTATATTGCATTTTGTGTTTACTACCCAGTTAAATTTCCTTCTGTCACCAAATATTGGACTCCTTTTGCTTCTCTCTAATGTTTCTCCTTCCTTCTAAAGACAACAAATCCACTGTCTCTGTCCATGAGTCTCCGTTTGCCATGTTTCTTTGTTGCTTTCACTTTTATATCCCACATATAAGTGTAATCACATGGTTCTCAACTTTTGCCTTATTTTGTTTAGCATGATAACTTCGAATCATCCATATTGCCATGAATGGCAGCATTTCATCTTTTCTTATGGCTCAGTAATAGTCCATTATATATATATATATGTACCACCTTTTCTATTTATTTGTTTTTTGTTTGTTTGTTTGTTTAATTTATTTATATGTGGTGACAATGGTTAATGAAATCTGGTAAGTTTCAGTTGTACATTTTAACAGTAAAGCATGATATATTTACATTGTATACAACTCCACTAATTAGACTTCTTTCTGTCGACACATATTTGACCCCTTTTAACTCATCTACCTCCCCTTTCCTCCCTACCCTCTGATAACCACTACTCCATTGTCCACGTCCATTAGTCTCTGTTTGTTCATTGGTTGCTTTTAGGTTTAGATCCCACATATAAGTGACTTTCAACTTTTTTCTGTCTGGCTAATTTCACTTAGCATGATTATCTCGATGTCCAACCATATTGCCGCAAATGGTAGTATATCATCTTTTTTTATGGCTGAGTTATATTCCATTGTATATATGTACCACAGCTTCTTTATCCAATCATCTATCTTAGGACACTTCAGTTGTTTTCATATCCTAGCCACTGTGAATAATACTGCTATGAACAAATATCTTTTGGGATATGAGCTTTCAAGACTTCAGGGTAAATCCCCAGGAGAGGTGTTGCTGGATCATGTAGTAGATCGATTCTTAGTTTTTTGAGGGATCTCCATAAGGTTTTCCACAGTGGCTGTACCAATTTACAGTCCCATCAGCAGTGTATGAGAGTTTCTTTTTCTCTGCATCTTCTCCAACACTTGTTATTACCTGTCCAGTTGATAATAGCTATTCTAATAGGTATGAGATGGTATCTCATTGTGGTTTTGATTTGCATTTCCTTAATAGCTAGTGATGTTGAACATCATTTCATATGTTTGTTGACCATTTGTATGTCTTTTTGAGAGCAGTGTCTGCTCGAGCTTTTGCCTATTTTTTGATTGGATCATTTGTTTTTTTGTTGTCATTGAGTTGTATGAGCTCTTTGTATATTTTGGATATTAGGCCCTTATTGGAGGTGTTTCTTGCAAATATATTTTCCCATTCAGATGGTTGTCTCTTTATCTTGTTGGTGGTTTCTTTTACTGTGAAGAAACTTTTAAGTTTGATGTAGTCCCATTTATATTTGCTTTTACTTCCCCTGCCTTCGAGGTCAAATTCAAAAAGTACTCTTTAACCCTAGGTCTTTGAGTTTAGTTCCTATGTTTTCCTCTGTTCAATTTATCGTTTCTGGTCTTATATTCAGATCCTTGATCCATTTTCAGTTAATTTTGGTGTGTGCTGATAGACAAATGTCTAGTTTCATTCTTTTTCAGATGGCTTTCCAGTTTTCTCAGCATCATTTATTGAAGAGGCTTTCTTTTCTCCACTGAATGTTTTTGGCTTTTTTTTTTTTTTTGTCAAAAGTCATTTGCTCGTATAAATATGTGTTTATTTCTGGTCTCTCTATTTTGTTCCACTGTTCTGTGCGTCTGTTTTGTTGACAAACCATGCCATTTTGATTACTGTCATGTCGTAGTATAATTCGAAGTTGGGCAGAGTGTTGTCTCCAGCCTCATTCTTTTTTCTTAGAATGGCTTTGTCAGTTCGGGGTCTTTTGTGCTTCTATACAAATCTGATGATTTTTTTGTTCTATTTCTTTAAAAAAATGCTGATGGGATTTTGATGGGGATTGCTTTAAGTCTGTGTAATTCTTTAGGTAATATGGTCAATTTAACTATGTTGATTATCCCAATCTAAGAATATGGAATATCTTTCTGTTACTTTCTATCTTCTTCAATTTCTTTTAATAGGGTCTTATAGTTTTCTTTTTATAGATCTTTCACATGTTTTGTTAGATTTATTCCCAGGTATTCTACTCTTTTTGTTGCAATTGCAAAAGGAATTATTTTTCCGCTTCTTTTCTGACACTTCATTATTAGAATATAGGAAAGTTATGGATTTTTGAACATTGATTTTATATCCAGAAACTTCACTGTATTTGCTTATTGATCCTAGTATTGTTCTTGTGGAGTCTTTAGGGTTTTCCATATAGAGAATCACGTCATCCGCAAATAGTGACAGTTTGACTTCTTCGTTTCCTATTTGGTTGCATTTAATAGCTTTCTTTTGTCTGATTGCACTTGCTAGGACCTCCAATGTTATATTGAATAACAGTGGTGTTAGTGGACAGCTTTGCTTTGTTATTGATCTTAGAGGGAACGTTTTTATTTTTTCACCATTAAGTATAATGTTGGCTGAGAGTTTGTCATATATGACCATTATTATATTAAAATACTTTCCTTCTATATTGATCTTGTTAAATGTTTAGATTTTAAATGGATGCTGCATCTTCTCAAAGACTTTTTCTACATCTATTGATATGATCATATGATTCTCATTTTTAATTTGTTTATATGGTGTATCATATCAACTGATTTGCATATGTTGAACCATCCCTGTGCCTCTGGGATGAAGCTCACTTGATTATGGTATATAATCTTTTTAATATGCTGCTGTATTTGGTTCGCTAGTATTTTATTTGGGATATTTGCATCTGTGTTCATGAAAGATATTGGCCTGCAGTTTTCTTTTTTTGTGCAATCTTTACCAGGTTTTGTTATCAGGGAAATATTGGCCTCATAATATGAGTTGGGAAGTATTGCCTCCTCTTTGATTTTTTGGAAGAGTTTGAGGAGAATAGGTGTTAAATCTTTTTTGAAATTTTGGTAGAATTCACTGGTGAAGTCATCTGGTCCCAGACTTTTACTTTTTGGTAGGTTTGATGATTGTTTCAATTTCCATATTGATGATCAGTCTATTTAGATTTTCCAGTTCTTCTTGATTTAATCTAGGAAAGTTGTATTTTTCTAAGTACTGGTCAATTTCTTCTAGGTTATTAAATTTGGTGTTATATACTTTTTCGTATTATTCTTGTATGATACTTTGTATTTCTGAAGTATCTGTCATAATTTCCCCTCTTTCATCTCTGGTTTTATTTTCTTCTACCCTTTCTCTATTTTCTTTACTGAGTCTAGCCAGGGTTTTTCCAATTTTATTAACTTTCTCAAAGAACCAGCTCTTTGTTTTATATATTTTTTCTATTGATTTTTTTATCAGTTTCATTTATTTATACTCTAATTTTGATGATTTCTTCCCTTTTGCTGACTTTAGGCTTCATTTGTTCTTCCTTTTCTAGTTTTTTTTTTTTTTTTTAAGATAAAGCATTAGATTGTTTATTTGTGCTTGTTCTTGTTTTTAGAGATAGGCCTCTAATCATATGAACTTTTCTTTTATGATCGCTTTTGTTGTGTCCCAAAAGTTTTGATATGTTGTAATATCATTATCATTTGTTTCTATGTATCTCTTGATCTCTCTTTTTATTTCTTCTCTATCCCAGTTATTCTTAGTTATCATGTTGTGTAAACTCCATGTATTTGTGGTTCTTCCTGATTTCTTTTTATAGTTGATCTCTAGTTTCAACGTATTAGGCTTAGAGAATATGCTTGATATAATTTCAACTCTCTTATATTTGTTGAGGCTATCTCTGGTTCCCAGTATGTGGTCAATCTTTGAGAATGTTTCATGAGCCTTAGAGAAGAATGTATAAGCAGCTGTTTTGAGATGGAAGGCTCTGGAAATGTCAATTATGTCCAGTTGGTCTAATGCGTCATTTAAGAATGTTATCTCCTTATTGCTTTTCTGTTTGGATCATCTGTCCATATCTGAAAGTGGGTTATTTAGATATCCTACTGTGATAGTATTTTGGTCTGTTTCTCACTCGAGTTCTGTTAGTTATATATACTTAGGAGTCCATTTTCTTCTTCATGTGCCTTATCTCAATTCTCCTTAGCGAAGCTGGATCTTTGAATCATCCCCTTTTCAAACATTATTGTCTCAATTTGTTCCAATATATGCCGAATGTTCATTACTATCTTGCTATAGCAAATCTTTTCTTATTGTTTAAGCTTATAATGCCCTGTTTCCAGCAAGGGTTGCACACTTCTTTTTCTATCAGCCTGCCATTCACCTTACTCTTAATTATGTATTTTTTTTTGTCATTTTGTTTTAGGTGAGCTGACCCCTTTCAGTATTTCTTGTAATGCAGGCCTCGTAGTGGAAAATTCCCTCATTTTTTTTTTTACGTCTGGAAAAGTCTTAATTTTTTCTTCATATTGAAAGGAGAGCTTAACTAGATTCATTATTATTGTTTCGTATGTCTTTTCATTTAATAGTTTGAATATTTGGTTCCATTCCTTTTTGACTTGTAAGATTTATGCTGAGAAGTTTTATGATAATCTAATGGAATTTTCTTTATAGATTACCATCTTCTTTTCTCTGGCTGTCCTGAGAATTCTATCTTTGTCATTGATTTTGATAATTTTAATACAATGTGTCTTGCTGAAGTCCTTTTTGGGTTGAGATAATTGGTATTCTGTTGACTTCTTGAATTCCAAACTCTAGCTCATTCCTTAAATTTGGGAAATTCTTGTCAACTATTTTTCTGAAAAGGCTTTTTAATCCCTGTTCTTTTTCCTCTCCTTCAAGAATACCCATTATTCTTATATTTCCTCTCCTGAGAGTATCAGTTAGTTCTTATATTTCTCTTTCATTATTTTTCATTCTTCGGTTTCTTTCTTCTTCCTTCTTGTTTATTTCTAGATTTCTGTCTTCGATATCACTGATTATTTTCTCCATTTGTTCTAGTCTAGTTCCCTAGCTTGCTATTTACTTTTTCAACTCTTGCTATGTGTTTAATTTCCAGAAGTTCTATTCTGTTCTTTTTGAGGCTTTCTTTCTCCTTCCTAATGAACTCTCTCTGCTCATCTAGGTTTATTTTTCAATCCTGAAATTGTTTGATATGAATTGTTTCAGATCTCACTGAGTTTTTTCAGAAGTACCATCCTGAATACTCTGTCATTTAAGTCTCATATTTCTATGTCTATAAGCTTATTTTCTGGAGATTTTCATCTTTCTTTCTGAGATGCCTTGTTACTTTGGTTGTTCATGGTGTTTAATGAACTATTTCTCTGCCTGGGCATTAATAGAAGTATATTCTGTTTCTTCTCCATAAAGATTTATTATATAAACGTCTCTCTTTAGCCTGTTTCAAAGAAGGCATTTTTTTTTCTTTTTTAGTTTCTAGTACATGGGATCTAAACCTCTTGGATCCCCGCTTTACGTAAAGCCTTAATAATGCTTTTTTTTTTTTTCTTTAGATGTGTACTCATGCTCTCTACTCTCAGTCTCAGTCCCTGTCAGTGTTAGAGACAGTTTTGGTAGTGTTTGCTCAGATTCCCCTGGGTCTCTGTGGCTTTCGGTCTCGAAGTCTATCGGGGAAGGGTCTCTCTAGGTTGATAATGAGGGCTGCATCTCATCTTGGTTTTGCAACAGCAGCTGGTAAAAATCAACTATTGTATCTCTGCCATACAGCTTCTCTGCTTTCTGCTCTGATGACTAGGCCCTTCCACCGGCTGCGTGGAACTCACAGCAATTCTACGCTGGGTTGTTCAGGGAACTTGTCGCACCTTCTCCCCACCTCCTCCTCCTGCTATTAGCTCCCATCATGAGAGGCACCTTCTTTGTTTCTTCTAGTCTACTCCCCGACACCCAGGGTTCTGACTTGTGGTAGTTCTTATGCAGATCTCATGTTTGGACGTGCTGGTGTGCAGTTTGGGTGATTTTTGTTGAGTTTTAGATGTTTAGCTTATTGTTGTTTCAAATGGAGTGATCTGGGGACATCTGTCACTCTGACATGTTTTCCAAGAAATAAAATGCATAATAATTTTATGTTAGTTATATAAATATAGCAATACTAACAGCAAAAATAATTCAGAAGTCATGTTATTAAAGGAAACTCATATTAGGGATATAGTTGGAACAATAGTATACTTAAATAATTATACATATGTGTTATATTTAATGATTGTTGATGTTTTGTTTAAAAAGTAATTTATGTCAAATAATATTTGAGAAGAATTATTTTGTTATATACAATTAATTCTTCAGGGTAAAATTTCTCAATAAATTATGACACCTATTTGAAAAAAAAAGCATTATATGATTACTATCCATCTCTAATAACTGAATGTGTTCATCAATTAATGTTTAGTTGATTTAAAACTAATATGGAGAAATAGAAAACGTTTTAAATTTTAAACCTCTGTTACACTGACCACTTTGGCTAAATATGTTTTCTTGTCATCCAGCTACAGACCAACAAATATTATATTTGTGAGAATTAAAAATAAAATTAAAAAAAAATTATGAAGCCCCAATTATAGGCCAAAAACTGTGGGGGCTCTCAAAATATTTCAGGGGCTTTGCAATTATTGAATCAATTTTCCAAAATTTGTCTGTGATGTATCCTCTAGTAAGGCCAACTTGAAAGTATAACTAGGCATGATGTTTTTGATTGATAATAAAAATCTTATCTAATAGCCAGTACTAAGTTATCCAAAAGTCAGACTAACCTCATGTTTAAAACACTAGCAAAATTCAGCTTTGATTTAGCTATCAGATTTTGTAACGAAAAAAATCTAAAAAGAACGCTAACTAGAAAAAATAAAATATTTAATATTAGAATTTATTCAAGTTTTGTGTCATTTTGAAAAATTAAATTGTATTTTTAATTACATATTAATGTATGAGTCATCACAATCTTTCGAGGTTTGGGATATTAATCAAATTCTACCAAAAATTCTTACATTAGTGAAACTGCTGTGGTCTGTATGGCTAATCACTGAATGAGGGATGTTCTGGAAGAGAGTCTTAGAGCAAAGTTAGCATGAATGAGAATGGCCCATTTCTAAGTAATTTTGCCAAAGCTGAAATTTAAGTTAGTATAAAAACTATTCAATTTATAACTTCCAAAATTTTGTTCACTTTTAACTATTAGAGACTGACAGAGTATAGCAGCTTGGGAAAGGCTGCTTTGCTGATTTCTGATTGGTTGCTTCACGGACTGTTCTGTAGAACCTTTAGAATAGCTGACTCTGTGCTGTACTGCAACACAGGCACCTGAAAGATATTCTTGCCAAGGCTGACTGGCCATTGTTCATGGAACAATCTACTTAAGTCATCCTTGAAAGACATATTCTCTTTGGATAGAACACCTTGCAAATCCTCACAATTTTGTTTCCTTGGATGCTAATTGGTTTTTAAGCCTGATGGTTTACAAAAGTTAGCTAAAATTCCAAATTGCCTTTTACATATTCATGCACCCAAATTGATAGACATTTCTAGTTGATTTTCTCTTTCAGGTGACTAAGGTATTTTCTATTTAATCTCGGTTTCATATTGTAGGCTTGAGATTGAATATAGCCATTTTTGTTTGAAATAGACATTAACTGCATGTTAACAGATTTCATTCACTGGGGTGGGGGAAGGTCATTTTATTTAAGTTTCTTTTTAGAAAGCAAAAGACAAAAACAGAATTTTTACCCCCTCATTATATTGATTAGCACTCCCGTGTACCCATATAGTCATAGATCTTTTTGGAATTATGTAAAGAAATTGGCAGTTGCTCAAAATGGTGATCCTGTTTCAACTGATTTCAGCACAACTGCAATTAAAACCAAGTAAGAGAAATTAGTTCTCAGAAACTTTCCACTATAAAACAAAGAGTCACATGTATACAGAAGTATATACAGACGTACATATGCACAAACACTTTGTGAAAATCTTATCACTTCAAAAAAGAGCCTTGTTATACACTTGAATTTTGGTTGAGCCAAATTATTTATTTTTACTACTGAATAGCTTCCCTTCAAGTTTGCCAATTATTTTCCAAGATGCTGAGGACTTAGTGATTCGAGTTGGCATGCTTAGACATGGGCAATTTGGCTAGATATATGCATGCATACGAAGAAAATTTCATAGAATCACCCCTATTATATTTATCTCATCTCAATCTAGAAAAACAAAGATTTAAATATGTCTCACGGTTGTTTACAAGTGTGGAGAAATGTTTAAAGTTGTTTTAATTTTATAAGCACTTGTTAAAGCAACATCCATGGATTTTCACAGATGTCAATATTATTAAAATGCTCAATTCTTTGCATGCTCTTCTAAGTTGTCCTATAAAAAATAAGATTCCAAAAATATTCATATTAATGTGTGACCCCTTTTCAGCTCATTCCATAAAAATAAAATAATAAAATAATGTAAAAATTTCATTTAAAGAAAGGGAATAAAATAATTTAAATAAGTTTAAAATTAAAGAAAAGCTTCTCTGCAGATAAGTAATTTTCAAATAATGTGACTATCTACTTAAGTTTAAATAAATATTTTCTATTAGTAGTGCTGTGTATGTGGTTGTATTTAATAGTTATGTTCATTCATTAAACAAATTCACTCATAATAATAAACATTACAGAAACCTGGAAAATTTTTAAAGCCGTGAATATTCTTTAATGAATCTTCTTTATGTACAGCATAAAACATATCAAAATTGTCACACGTGAACTTATCAAATGGAAATGCTATAAAAATTAAAGTCATGGCCCATCCTCCGCTCATGTTACTCCTGATGGGAAAAGCTTTAAATAACAAGAACAATGGCAATGTCTTGATTCCTTGTTAGGACATCACAATTTTCCAAATCCTTATGATTATATTCACAATATTGCTTGGAAAAACAATCTAATTTCAATATTGAAGAGTTGTCACAAAGCTTTGGTCATGTTGGTGAACTAGGAAATATTTTGATTTTGGCCCTCTGATAATGACTCAGTTATGTATTTTTAAAAAATATTCCTTGTGCACAATGGGAATTTTGAAAGAGTAATGGGGTCGAAGGAAGGATTTTCCATATAATTAGTATAATTAATGAATGGCCTAGCTAAACAGACTGGGGAAGAACTGACAAAAAAGTAGGAAGGTGGAAGTTACTCATTAATTAATGAAATCAAGTTGTTAGAGCTTTAACATTCAGCTTCAATGGAAATACACATTTCAGCCTTGCTGAGAAACATTGTTAAAAATACATGTTTGCTAACATTAATAATTTATTAAATACTTGTTTATTATAAACAACAAAAATTCCAGTTCCAAGAATGTGATTCTCAAGTTACTTTTCATGAATGAGAATTCTTTACTTGCTTTTATATAATAAGCTTTATATGCCTGAACACCTGCAAATAAATCATCTACTCCTATTTCAGAAGTATATTGTGATATTTTTAATCACGTGTTAGCAGGGAGCTTCCAAGATCAGCAAACAGTTTATTTTCTCCTGAGTACTTTGACTGCATTTAAATGTAAGCTGTCACCATGTAGCAAGTGGTATTTTTATGACAGCTAAGATTGCCATGTATTCTAGTTTGCTTAGGAGACATCTAAGTTGTGTCTGTTGTCCTATATTAACTATCCATAGCATCTTCTTTACTCTCAAAAGTATCCAAATTTGAACAATTAAGGTTATGGTCACTCTAATGACAAATTCATGGTCAAAGGGCATTGCCAACCTTAAATTTGTATAAATGGGTTCAGGGTCTAGCTACAATGGTAACTGAGATAAAGTGCATAACATTCCTGGTAACATTTCCTTTCATATATGGAGTTTTTCCTTAGACCTAATAATTGTTTGTATTTTTTAGTTGTCAAATTTTCTTTGAATTATATATAAGTTTTTCTAAAACTTCCCTCATGCTTAAGCTAGTTTAGTAATCTGTAAGATCTGTATATCTTTGGAACCTCCCATCTTCTAGTTTAGCTCTGATGAATAACTGCTATTCTGGGACTTCTATTTGTTATCATTAGTGAAAATCCTTTTATCTTTTTGTCATTCTGTCATGCAATGAATCACCTGTTTCTCGAATCCCACTTTATTGACTTATTTTCTCGTTTGGGTAGAATGCTGGCTCAGTAGCTTTAAAATTTTGAGGCCTTTCACATGTGAAAATATGCCCCGATTGATAGCTTGGTTTCCTATGGAAGTTTAGATTAAAATCATTTTTTCTGAGAATCTTGAACATTGTCTTCTAGCTCCTGGTATTAATATTAGGAAGTTTGAAGCAATTCTGATTCTTGACCTCTTGAATGTAACCTATTTATTTTGCTCTTTGGAAGCTTATCTTTGTCCCCAGAGTCTAAATTTTATAATTGTTTGCTTTAGTGGGTCATGATAGCCTTCCATTATAGAAATTAGTTTTCAACTGTTCCTTTGATGATTTCCTAATCTCCATTTTCTCTGTCCTTTCTTTTAGTTGAATTGAGACTTTGCAATGGTGAAACACATCTCCCAAACACAAATATCTTTAAAAGACCCATTAAAAATAATTTCTGAGAGCTTACCACAGTGACAGGCACAAATTTAAAAAGTGAATAAAATTATGTTGAATGAGTGACAATCATGACCACTTAATAGAAAGTATAATAAATAGCAATCTTTGTTTATGTCTAGTCTTCAGTAACGAATTTTATTTGGCTTGGAACCATCTATTTCAAAGGAGATGTGACAAATATATTCTAATAATGGAATTTTATCCTCCCCTCACAATGTCTTATTTCACTCTAAAGTTATTTACTGGAAAGCTTTTCTATCATTTAGAACTTCAGTTGCCACTCTTTTCTCCTTTGGCTTTTAGGTATTACTATATTCAATGATGATTCCTAGTGGGCCATATTATATTTTTTCTTTCATTTGGCCAATTTTATTTATTTTCTAGGGTGGAGATGAGGTGAAAGGATGAATTGTGTCTCCTCCTTTTTTTTCAGTCTTTGAAAGATTTTCCTCATTTCTGTGTTTCAGGCATTTCAGTTAGGTATAGCTTTAAAAAAATATATTAGTTTCAAGTATACAGTACATTGGTTAGACATTTATACAGTTTATAAAATGATCCCCCTAATTGCTGTTTTTCTCTTCTGTCTCTCCATCTAGCCATTATATTAATGCTAACTGAGTTCCTTATACTGTGCTCCCCATCTCCATGACCATCTATCAACTACTAATTTGTATTTCTTTAACTCTTCACCCCTTTCTCCCAGCCCCCCATGCTCCTTCCCCTCTGGCCATCACCAGATTATCCTCTATGTTTGTGAGTTCGTTTTCAATTAGTTTGTTCCTTTTGTTCCTTAGATTCTGCATATAAGTGAAATTATATGGTATTTATATTTCTCTGTCTGACTTATTTCACTCAGCATAATAACCCCTAGGTCCATCTATGTCATTGTAAATGATAGGATTTCATTTTCTTTAATGGCTGAGTGATATTGATATTTCATTGTTATATCAACCATAACTTTTTTATCCAATCGTCTGTTGATGGGCATTTAAGTTGCTTCTATATCTTGGCCATTGTAAATTGTGCTGCCATGAACATAAGGGTGCATAGATCTTTATGGATTACTGTTTTGGGTTTCTTTAGATAAATACCCAGAGGTGCAATTGTTGGATCAAAAAATAGATTTATTTTTATTTTTTTATTTTCGAGAAATGTCCAGACTGTTTTTTTATAGTGGCTACACCAATTCGCAATCCCACCAACGGTGTATGAGGGTTTTCTGTTCTCCACATCCTCACCAACACTTATTGTTCTTTTATTTATTGATAGCAATTCTGAAAGGTTTGAGGTGATATCTCATTGTGGTTTTAATTTGCATTTCTCTGATAACTAGTGACCTTGAGCATCTTTTACTATGTCTATTGGCCATTTGCATTTCCTCTTTGGAGAAATATCTGTTCAGGTCTTCTGCTTATGTTTTAATTGGTTTGTTTTTGTTGTTGTTGTTGTTGAGTCGTATGAGTTAGTTACATATTTTGGATATTACCCTTTTATCAGATGTATCATAAGCAAATATCTTCTATTCAGTTGGTTGTCTTTTCATTTTATTGATGGTTTCCTTTGCTGCACAAAAACTTTTTAGTTTGATGTAGTCCAATTTATCTATTTTTTCTTTTCTTTTCCTTGACCGAGGAGATATATCCATAAATAAATTAGTGTTAGCAATATCAGAGAATTTATTACCTAGAAGTTTTATGATTTTGGGTCTTACATTTAAGTCTTTAATCCTTTTTTAATCTATTCTTATATATGGTTTAAGAAGATTGTCCAGCTTTTTTTTTTTTTTTTGCATGTATCTGTCAAACTTTCTCAACAACATTTATTGAAGAGACTGTCTTTACCCATTGTACATTCTTACCTCCTCTGTTATATATTAAGTGAGTATATAGGTGTGGATTTATTTCTGGCCTCTCTATCCTGTTCCACTGATCAATGTATCTGTTTTTATGCTTGTACCATGTTGTTTTGATCACTATAGCCTTGTCTTATAGTTTGATATCAGGTAGTGTGATACCTCCAACTTTGTTCTTCTTTCTCAAGATTGCCATGGCTATTCGGTTTTTTTATGGCTTTATATAAATTTTACGGTTATTAATTCCGGCTCTCTGAAAAATGCTATTGGTATTTTGGTAAGGATTGCATTGAATCTATAGATCGCTTTGGGTAGTATGGCCATTTTAATGATATTGATTTTTCCTACCCATGAGCACGGTATATGCTTCCATTTATTTATATCTTCTTCAATTTTCTTTTTCAATGACATAATTTTCTGAGAACAGATCTTTTACCTCCTTGGTTAATTTGCTTCCTAGGTATTTTATTGTTTTTGATGCAATTGTAAATGAGATTGATTTCTTAATTTATCTTTCTGAAAGTTCATCATTGGTGCATAAAAATGCCACTGACTTCTAAATATTAATTTTGTATCCTGCTACTTTACTGAATTCATTGAGCAGTTCTAACAGTTTTTTGGTGGAATCTGTAGGTTTCTCTCTATATAGTATCATGTTATAGGCAAATAATGAGAATTTTCTTCTTCTTTTCCAATTTGGAAACCTTTTATTTATCTTCCTCATTTTATTGCTGTGGCTAAGACTTCTAATACAATGTTGAAGAGGAGTGGTAAAAGTGGGCATCCTTGTCTTGTTCATGATCTTAAGGAAAATGCTTTTAGCCTTGCCCCATTGAGTATGGTGTTAGCTGTAGATTTGTCTTATATGGCCCTAATTATGTTGAGGTATGTTTCCTCTATTCCCACTTTGCTGAGAGTTTTTATCATAAATGGATGCTGGATTTTGTCGAACACTTTTTTTCTGCCTCTATTTAAATGATTATATGGTTTTTATCTTTCGATTTGTTAATGTAGTGTGTCACATTAATTGATTTGTGGATATTGCACCAGTCTTGCATCCCAGGAATAAATCCAACTTGACAATGGTGTATGATATTTTAATGTATTGCTGAATTAGGTTTGCTAATATTTTGTTGAGGATTTTTGCATCAATGTTTATAAGAAATATCAGCTTATAATTTTCTTTTTTTTCGTAATGTCCTTGTCTGGTTTTGAAATCAAGGTAATGGTGGCCTAATAAAAGGAGTAGGAAGACTTCCCTTTTCTTGATTTTTTTTAGAATAGTTTGAGAAGAATTGGTGTCCTTTGAATGCTTGGTAAAATTCACCTATGAAGCCATCTGGTCTAAGACTTCTGTTTTTGGAGAGGTCTTTGATTAATGATTTGAATTCATTGGTATTAATCCCTCAGTTCTCATTTTATGGAGTTTTTTTTTTTCAGTCTTGGGATATTCTATGTTTCTAGGAATGTACCCATTTCTTCAAGATTGTCCAATTTGTTGGCATATAATTGCTTGTACTGTTTTCTCATGATCCTTTGTATTCTTGTAGAGTCCATAGTTATTTCTCCTCTTTCATTTCTGATTTTATTTATTTGAGTCCTCTCATTTTTCCTTGGTGAGTTGGTTAAGGGTCTGTCAATTTTGTTATCCTTTCAAAGAACTTGCTCTTGATTTCATTATGTCTTCTTGATTTACTGATTTCTTTATTACTATGTAATGCTTTTCTTTGTCTCTTATTATAGCCTTTGTGTTAAAGACTATTTTATCTGATATAAGTATCCCTACCCTGGCTTCTTATTTTCATTTCCATTTCAATTACATATATTTTTTCCATCCTTTTACTTTCAGTCTGCAAGTGTCATTTGATCTGAAATGAGAATCTTGTAGAGAGCATACGCATGGGCCTTGTTTTCTTATCCATTCAGCTACCCTATGTCATTTAAATAGAACACTCAATCCATTTATATTTAAAGTGATTACTGATAGGTACATAGTTACTGCCATTTTATTATTCGTATTTGTTATTTTTTTTAACTCTTTTTTTTTCCCTCCCCCCCCCTTTTTTTTTTAACAGAAGTCCCTTTAACATTTCTTGTGATACTGGCTTGTTGGTGATGAATTCCTTAAGCTTTTCTCTGGGAAGCCTTTTATTGCATTTTCCATTTTAATCGAAAGACTTGCTGGATGGAGTATTCGTGGTTGTAAAATCTTATTTTTCATAACTTTGAATATTTCTTGCTTGTCCCTTCTGTCTTGCAAAGTTTTCATTGAAAAATCAGCAGACATGGTTATGGGGGTATCCTTGTAAGTAACTAGCTGTCTTTCTCTTGCTGTTTTTAAGATTCTCTCTCTCTCTCTCCCT
>NW_006433133.1:1250315-1252235 GCF_000325575.1 Pteropus alecto | reverse complement strand
TCTCTCTCTTGATTTTTTTGCATTGTAATTATGATGTGTCTTGGTGTGGGTCTGTTTGAATTCCTCTTGTTTGGGGCTCTTTGTGTTTCCTTAACTTGTATGTTTAATATTTTTGCCAGGTTAGGGAAGTTTTCTGTCATTATTTCTTCAAATCGATTCTCACTCTCTTGCTCCCTCTCTTCTCCTTCAGGTACTACTATGATGTAGACATTGTTAGGCTTCATGTTGTTCCAGAGGTCTCTGAAACTATCCTTGTTTTTTTATTTTTTTAATTCTTTTTCTTTTTGTTGTGCTGATTGGGTGTATTCTGCTACCTTGTGCTCCAGTTCACTGACTTGATCATCTGTTTCATCTAATCTACTGTTGAATTCTTCTAGTGTATTCTCCATTTCAGTTATTATATTCTTCATTTCTTTCTGTTCTTTTTTTATGGTTTCTATATCTTTTTTTATGCTTACTGTCTGTCTGTTGAGGTTCTCATTGTACTCATCCATTCTCCCCCTAAGTTCATTGATCATCCTTATAACCATTATTTCAAACACCATCTCTGGTAGGTTGCTTGCCTCCATTTTATTTACCTTATTTTCTGGAGTTATCTCCTTTTGTTTCATTTATGACATATTTCTTTGTTTTCTCATTTTACTAACCTCTGTGTTCATTTCTATGTGTTAAGAATATTTGTTTTGTCTCTCAGCCTTGCCCAGATGGCTTTATGTGGAAGGTGTCTAGTGTGGCCCAGTGGCACACTCTCCTTGATCCCTTGTGCTGGGGACTGTACATGATCTCTGTGTGGGTCGTCTGTGATCTTCTGATGTCGCTAGGTCTTCACTGGTATTAGTACATCAGCGGATGGGATTAACACTAAAGTTGACTAACTGTTGGAATTGGCTGCACCCAGAGGGTAAGAGTTGTTGTGTGGGGGCTAATCCCACTGAGTGTGATTTGTCCTAGCAGGTTTGTGTATTTGTTGCAAGCACCTTTTGTGTGCAGTACTTATGGGACTAGTCAGGAGTTGCTCTGTTGTGGTCTAGTGCCAGTCTTAGGATGCACTGGTTTTGTGGCCCCTTGGGAGGAGCTTCCCAGTAGTCCAAGGTTAGCCATTGCCTTTTATTGCTCAAAGCTACTTGGTGTGAGCTACAAAGAGATCTGCATATGGTTGTTGCCTATGCTGGATCTATAGATAATTGAAGAGACAACGCTGCAGGCAGCAGTTCAGTTATCCCCCGTTCCTGACTATTAAGTGAAAGGAACTACCAGCATAGAATAATGTATTCAGTTAAATTCTCCTTTAGATATGAAGGAGAAATAAAGAACTTCCTGGACATAAAAAAAATGAGTAAATTCTCCACTACAAGGCCTGCACAACAAGAAATACAGAAAGGGGTCAAGTCACCTAAAACAATGACCAAAGAAAAACACATAATTAGGATTAAGTAACTATTAGGCAAATAGAAGCAGAGGAGTGCAACCCTCACTAAGAACAGGAGATTACAAGCTTAAACAATAAGAAGAGATGTCCGAAAGCAAGATAGTAATGAATGTTCAGCATACATAGGGACAAAATGAGACAATGACTGAAAAGGGGAGGATTCAAAGATCCAAATTCTCAAAGGGGAATGGAGGTAAGGCATACACAGAAGAAAAGGGATGACTGTATATACACAACTATCCTTTTCATATTCCTAATGGTAACCACAGGCCAAAGATTTAAAATCTAAGTATATGACATAAAACAAGAAGGACCAGAGGGAAACCCAGAAAAGCCAACAAAATAAAGAAAACAGAAACACAAGGACAAGGAAGCAATTGAAACACCAAGCTACCAGAACGCAAAAGATAAAATGGCTATAAGAAGACCTCATATTTCAATAATCACTCTAAATGTAAATGGACTGAACTCACCAATAAAAAGGCACAGAG
>NW_006433133.1:1241108-1249281 GCF_000325575.1 Pteropus alecto | reverse complement strand
AAATTAGTTTATTGGCAACAAAATCACGAATGAAAGAGAAGACACATACCACAGAAATACAAAAGACCATACAAGAAAACTATGAAAAATTATATAATACCAAAATTTAATAACCTCAAGAAATGGATAAATTCTTAGAAATATACAACCTTCCTAGACTGAATCATGAAAAACTGGAAAAGCTAAATAAATCAATTAGCAGTATGGAAATTGAAACAATTATTAAAAACCTACCAGAAATAAAGTCCAGGCCCAGAAGACTACACCAGTGAATTCTAAAAAAACATTTAAAGAAGATTTAATAACTATTCCCTTCAAACTCTTCCATAAAATCGAAGAGAAGGCAATACCTTCCAACTATTTTATGAGGCCAATATTACTCTGATACCAAAAGCTGGTAAAGATAACACAAAAAAAGAGAACTACAGACCAATATCTTTCATGAACACAGATGCAAAAATCATAAGATTCTAGGAAACCGAATACAGCAATATATTAAAAAGATTATACACCACAGTCAAGTGGGCTTTATCCCAGGGGCACAGGGATTGGTCAACATACGCAAATCGATTAATGTGATACACAATATAAACAAATTAAAAAATAAGAATCATATAATCCTATCGATAGATGCAGAAAAAGCCTTCAAAGAGATACAGCACCCATTTATGATCAAAATACTTAACAAAATAGTTATAGAAGGAAAGTACCTTAACATAATAAATTACATATTTGACAAACCCTCAGCTAACATTATACTTAATGGTGAAAAACTAGAAACATTCCCTCTATGATCAGGAACAAGCAAGCCTGTCCATTATCCTCACTATTATTAAATTTACATCGGATGGCCTAGCGAATGCAATCAGTCAATAGAAAGATATAAAAGGCATCCAAATAGGAAATGAAGAAGTCAAACTGTCACTATTTGTGATTGAAATGATTATCCATATATAAAACCCTAAGACTCCACAAGAACACTACTAGAAACAACAAGCAAATACAGTACAGGCATTCCTATACTCTACTAATGAAGTGTAAGAAAAGAAGTAGAAATATAATTTCTTTTTCAAATGCAACAGTAAGAATAATATATCTAGAATAAATCTAATGAAACATGCGAAGGACCTATACAATGAAAACTTCAAGATCCTATTTAAAAAAATCAAAAAAGATACAAAGAAATGGAAAGATATTCGGTGTTCTTGGATTGAAAGAATCAGAATAGTTAAAATGATCATATTACCTAAAGCATTATACAGATTTAATGAAATATCCATCCAAATCTCATTGGCATTTTTTAAAGAAATAGAACAAAAAATCTTCAGATTTATGGAAACACAAAAGACCCTGAATTGACAAAGCAATCCTGAGAAAAAAGAACGTGGCTGGAGGCATCACTCTGCCTAACTTCAAATTATACTACAAAGTGACAATAAGGAAAACAGCATGGTATTGACAGAAAAACAGGCACATGGACCAGTGAAACAGAATCGAGAGTCCAGAAGTAAACATATTTTATGATTAAATAATTTTTGACAAAACAAAAACAAAAACATACAGTGGAGAAAGGAAAGCCTATTCAGTAAATAGTGCCGGGAAAACTGGACAGCCACCTACAGAAGAATGAAACTAGACTGTGTTGTCTATCATTGCAAACCAAAATTAACTCAAAATGGATTAAGGACCTAAATATAAGACCTGAAACAATAAATGCATAGAAGAAAACATATTAACTAAACTGAAGGACCTTGGACTTAAAGAAGTTTTTATAAATTTGACCTCAAAAGCAAGAGATAAAAAACTAAAATAAATGAATGGGTCTACAAACTAAAAACCTTATTCTCAGTAAAAGACATTGTCAATAAGGTAAAGAGACAACCATCTGAATGGGAAAATATATTTGCAAACAATGCCTTCAATAAGGTCCTAATATCCAAAATATACAAAGAACTCATACAACTCAATAACAACAACAATAGCAACAATAAAATGATTCAATCAAACAATGAGTAGAGGACCTGAACTGACACTTCTCCATAGAGGACATACAAATGGCCAATAATATTTGAAAAGATGCTCAACATTGCTAGCTATTAGAGAAATGCAAGTCAAAACCACAATGAGATACCATCTCACACCTGTTAGAATAGCTGTAATCAATTGGAAAAGTATTATCAAATGTTAGAGAGGTCGCGGAGAAAAAGGAACCACCATATACTTCTGGTGGGACTGCAAATTGGTACGTCCACTATGGAAAACAGTATGGCAGTTCCTCAAAAAGCTGAGACTTTATCTACCACATGATCCAACCATCCCTGTACTGGGTATTTAACCCAAAGACTTGAAAACTCATATCCGAATAGATATTTGCACAACGGTGTTCATAGCAACATTATTTACAATGGCCAGGACATGGAAGCAAACAAAGTGTCCTATGATAGAATATTGGATAAAGAAGCTGTTTACATTTATACAATGAAATGTTACTCAACCATAAGAAGAGATGAAATACTGTCATTTGCAACAACATGGATGGACCTCGAGATAATCATGCTAAGCAAAATAACCCAGACAGAAAAAGTTGAAAATCACATGATATCACTTATATGTGGGATATAAACCTAAAAGCAACAGATGAACAGAACAACAGAGACTCATGGACATAGACTATAGACTAGTGATTACCAGAAAGTCGGGGTTTGGGGAAGGGGAGAGATAGACCGGGTAAGGGGTTCAAATATGTGGTGACAGAAAGAAATCTAACTATGGCAGGTGAACACACAGTGTGTATATATATGCTTTACTGTTAAAATGTACAGCTGAAACTTATTGGATTTTGTTAACCAATATCAGCATCAAAAATAAATTAATTAATTAATTAATAATTTCTTTTTTTGCAAATTAGTTTATTTGAATTTTTCTCACTCTGAAAGAGATTATTGCATAGAGCTTATTATTATTGGGGAAAAAGATGATAGATAGATAGATAGATAGATAGATAGATAGATAGATAGATAGATAGATAGATATAGATAGATAGACAGATGATAGATATTTATGTACGTATATATGTGTATATATATTTTTTTTTTTCTGTGTCCCTCCTTGAGTGTAATTGCTATGAGAACAGGGACTTTACCATGTTCACTACTGCGGCATATAAGAGGTACTAAACAAGCATTTGTGGATGAGTCTATGAACAAACTGTAAGTTGGTTCATGTCATTAGAGTTAAAAGTGTATGAAAGTGGTCATGTTGCATGTTATAAGAACTGTTAAATTGTGTTAAAAGTACCTTCATTGCAATAATCATTCAGGGTTTCATATAATACTTTAAATATAATCAGGAATTATTACCTGAACTATTGGTTATTTAGCATTGATCATCTTTAACAAAGCTATACCATAGGATCTACTCCTTACCTTCAGCAATATAGGAAATACATTTTAATTAATTAAATCAATGGTGCTTAAGGTATATTATTGTTAGAAGTGATATGTCAGACCTGCTTACTCCTGCTTGAAGGAGGTTTTAGAATGCTACAAAGAGCTAGAGGACTGAAGCTTCTTGGTCTTATGTACCTCCTTGGTCTTCTGCTGCCTAATCTGACTACAAAGCTCTCTAGTTCTTCTATCATCACTACTTCATTTCACACTCCTCAGTGTGTGATTTTTACGCAAAATTCCAGTCTTTGGACTTAAGTCAGACTGTGAGATGTTCCAGAGATATAGAAAAGGTTACATTGTTGTTTTTGTTTTTGTTTTTGTTTTTGTTGTTTTTTTTTTACCTCTTAATGCATGTTTTTATACTATATGGACTTTAACTTGAGATTTCCTTTAACTGTAACACATCATCTAATTATCAGGATATTGGAGAGAGAACATATAGTCCCCAACTACCTCCTACCACCAGAGACTACTGATAATTACAAAACAACCACAACACACACACACACACACACACACACACACACACACTTGACATCTGTTATGTTGTCTAAATTGGCTTTATTCATTTTATAACACATACAGTTAGATAGAGATCAATAAAAAGTTTTAAAGTGATGTGTGAACTAACAAGATTTGAAATTTGTGTAACTGTGTTGACAAAGAACCTAAGAAGAGGAAGAATATGAAGGCAGAGAGATTAATTTGAAAGACTTTAATGCAGGTGGGAGACAAAACATAAAGTGATTTCAGGGGAGAAGAGGAGAAGACAGGTTAAAAAATATGCACAGTATTTAGAATAGACATGATATTAAATTCTATGAAGTAAGTAAAGAAGAAGGGACAATCATAGATGCATTTTTAGGTTTCTAGCTTACATAGCTGGGGAAATGATGGTGGCACCAAATGAAATAGAGAATATAAGAGGAGTTGCAGGCACTTGGTTTCTGTTTTTTTTTTAATATTTTATTAAATTTATTGGGGTGATAAAATATAGGTTTCAAGTGTGCAATTCAATAATACATCATGAGTATATTGCATTGTATGCTCAACACCCAAAGTCAAATCTCCTTCTGTCACCAAATATTTGCCCCCTTTTACCCTTTTCTAGTTCTTCCCCACTTCTCTTTCCTTCTGGTAACCACCATACTGTTGTCCTTTTCTACGAGTTTTTTATTTGTTTGTTTGTCATTTGTTCATTTGTTGCTTTGAGTTTTATGTCCCACATATGAGTGAAATCATATGGTTCTTGACTTTTTCCATCTGACTTATTTTGCTTAGAATGACTTTCTAAGACACGACTATGTTGTTGCGAACAACAGTATTTCATCCTTTCTTGTGACTGAGTAGTATTCCATTGTGTATATGTACTACATCTTCTCTATCCACTGGAAGGACACTTCAGTTGTTTCCATGTCTTGACTACTATGAATATGCTGCAGTGAGCATATGGGTACATATGTCTTTATAAATAAATATTTTCAAAAACTTTTGGGTAGATATCCAGAAGAGTGATTGCCGGGTCATGGGGTAATTCTATTTTTAGTTTTCTGAGGAACCTCCATTCTGTTTTCCATAGTGGCTGTACCAATTCACATTCCAACCAGCAGTATATGAGGGTTTCTTTTTCTCCACAACCTCTTCAACACTTGTTATTACTTGTCTTATTGATAAGTAATAACGGGGAAGTTTATATCAATACTGGCCTATCTCAAGAAACAAAAATCCCAGATGAACAACTAGCTTTGTATCTTAAAGAACTAGAAAAAGAAGAACAAAGGAAGCCCAAAGTCAGCAGAAAAAGGGAAATAACAAAGATCAGAGCAGAATTAAATAAAATAGAAAACAAAAAGACAACAGAAAAATGAATACAACAAAGATTTAGTTCTTTGAAAACATTAATAAAATAAACACATTCAGTAAAGAAAAAGAGAAAAGATTCAAACAAAAGCAGAATCGAAAGAGGAAAAGTTATGACAGACACCACAGAAATATGAAGGATTATGCAAGAATACTATGAAACACTATATTCCACCAAATTCAATAACCAAGAAGAATGGACAAGATCTTAGAAATATATAACCTTCCTAGACTGAATCATGAAGAACTGTTCTAATTTAAATAGACTGATCAACAGAAAGAGAAGCAAAACAATCATCAAACCTCTCGAAACCTAAAAGTCCAGGATCAGATGGCTTCACAAGTTAATTCTACCAAACATTCAAAGATGATTTAATACTTATCCTTTTCAAACTCTTTCTAAAATTTTAAGAAGGCAATACTTCTTAACTCATTTTATGAGGCCAACATTACCCTGATACCAAAACCTGGCAAGGATGGCACACACACACGCACACACATACAAACAAACAAACAAACAAACAAACAAACAAACAAAAAAAGAAACTACAGCCCAATATTTCTGATGAATATAGATACAAAAATACTAAACAAAGTGCTAGCACATCAAATACAACAATACATTAAAAAGATAATACATCACAATCAAGTGAGGTTCACTCCAGGGGCACAAGGATGGTTTAACATATGGAAATTGATCAATGTAATACACCATATTAATAAAATAAAGGTTTTTGTTTCTTGTTTCATTATTTTTCTCTTCCCTGCTCCCTCATTCTGTCAGCTTCCTTTGATTGCCGAATTCTATTTTAACACCCTGATCCCCCGACTAACTTCCCTTTAGCTATAGTAAACTTTTACTTTTCAACCTTCTTTGAGTGATGTCTACTCGTAATTATTTTGATAATAAACAAAATAAAACAATAGTAGAATCCAGCCAAAAATGGCAATTAAAAAGAACATTGAAATAAAGAGCATTGAAAGAACATTGTATTGTGACTACTTGTTTTGGTGATTTGTTAGCATCATCAACGTTATAGTTAACAAATATTTAGGTGCCAACTCAGCGTTAAGCACCATCCTGGGCTCTAAAGATACAAAGATCCAGAGAAGCAGCCTGGTAGAATAGAGAACGTGCTCATGTTGGAGTTAGAACAAGAGTGAATCTCTTATTCCAACCCCCATTGCCTTTGTGACCTTGAGCTAGTGGTTAGCCCCTCAGAGCCTCATTATTTTCCATCTGTAAAATGGGCATAATTGTATAGTACGTACATCATTCAGCTGTCTTATTAAGTGGGATAACAAATTTAACTTAGCACAGTAGTTTATATATTATGAGCACTTGATAAATGGTAGCTGCTATGAAAATAAAATCATATTTATCCTCTCAAGAGGCTTCCAGTCTATTATATAAATATTTTCTATATGAGTCTCTTGTATCTTTATTATCAATTTAGAGACAATAATAACATTGGATAATATTCTCGTCATGGGGAGGGTATAATGATTGAAAATGGTAGCATCTCATAGTCCTAGAACAGCATTCCTTTAAAATTCTGACTTATAATCAAGAATAATATTTAAAGTCTCTGGAGACTTACTTCAATGATCCAATGATTAAAATGAAGAAAAAGTAAACTCCTTTAGAACAGTAATTTTAAAAAGATGTATTACAAACAAGCAGTTAAAATGTGTTAACTGGCTGTAATGTAGCACCAAGGTTGTGATGGGGTTTGCAGGAAGGGGGAAAGCAGAATCATATGAAGTAATACAAACCCAGTGCAATAAAAGTTTCTGACAGATTGGGTTATAATGAACTCACCATGTGTTTTAATGAAGGTAGTAACTGAGTATCTTATAAAATTTTACTAAAATCCATTGCAGTCTATTTTACTATAGCGCTGTTAAAATATTTTATGAATCCAGAATTGTGTTAGATATTAAGAGAAGGAAAAACTAACTGTATTATGTTACTCCCATCATCACATAATTTGCTTAAGATGTTAGTAGTTAATAAATTATATTCTTCCTCATCTCAGTATTTCATATTATAATGATTAAGGAAGTACTGAAAAATAAAAATATGCATCTAAAATATATTTTGCTGTTACAAAATCAGAGGTACTATATTTAAGATGAAGTATATGTTTTAATAAAGTTTGATTTTAAAAAAGTAAAAAATATTTTGGCTTAGATTTTGAGAACTCGGTGGGTAGGATTTTGTAAAGTCCAAACTTATACATTCAATGCAAACCTTGATAAACTCTACAGAATAACAAATGTCAATAAAATAGATGGTAATGGCACCTCTAAATTCGTCCAAATGATGTATTTCAACATTTATCAATAGTTTCTTTGACCACTCTCATGGAAGGCCAGCACTTAGCAGTGTTATCCAGTTGGTACATTCTTTCTTCGTTATTTACTATTCCTGGTTTTGTACCTTTTTTCAGACTTTCAGCTGCTTTTCCATTTATTGACAGTCAGCAGTACTGACTACACTACTGTTCTCAAATCTCAGTTGAGAATATTTCACATAAGAGTAACATGCCATTTTCCAAAGGGCATTTTTATTTCATTGGTTTATGCCTCAAGATTTTCTACTGAACACAGAAATATAAATGTAAACTTAGTTTGAGTGTTGGAAAATTATGATAAACACTGGACACCTGTATATCTCTTAATCTTATATTTTATACTCAGTAGGCAATTCAAGGTTCTAACTTTGCCTGGAATTAATGTTTTTCCTCTTCACATGCTTTTCAAATCACCATCTAAGGCAGAGCCCTAGTCACTTTTCTCTCACTCAGGAATACTTTCTCCATTGCCTTTTAATTTGTACATTCCTTGCTAGAGTCAGAAAT
>NW_006433133.1:1240752-1241021 GCF_000325575.1 Pteropus alecto | reverse complement strand
TTATTTTAAGAAGCATGCCAAAATTTGTAAACCAAGACCAAAAAAAAACTTTCAATATTATTGATACTGTTAAAAAATATAGCTAGTAGATTTAATAATAGTGTTTTATATAAGGGAGGTATAGGTCAGTTAGGAAGAGAAAGGAAGAAAACGATTTATTTATTCTTGGCAGGCAGGCGGGGAAAGCAGATCATAAGACATCTGTCCAATCACAATATTCCGGGTAAAAGTCATGGAGGGAGAAGTTTATTGGTCATTTTGAAAGGAAT
>NW_006433133.1:1235875-1239190 GCF_000325575.1 Pteropus alecto | reverse complement strand
CCACTGTATGTTTTGGCTTTTTTTTTTTGTCAGAAATCATTTGCCCATATAAATATGGGTTTACTTCTGGATTCTCGATTCTGTTCCACTGGTCTGTGTGCCTGTTTTTCTGCCAGTACCATGCCATTTTTATTATTGTTGCTTTGTAGTATAATTTAAAGTCAGGCAGAGTGATGTCTCCAGCCTCAGTCTTTTCTCAGGATGGCTTTGGCAATTCAGAGTCTTTTGTGCTTCCATACAAATCTGATGAGTTTTTGTTCTATTTCTTTAAAAAATGTAGATGAGAATTTAATAGGGATTGCAAAAAATCTGTATAATGCTTTAGGTAATAAGGTCCTTGTGACTATGTTGATTCTTCCAATCGAAGAACACCGAATATTTTTCTATTTCTTTGTATCTTCTTTGATTTCTTTTAATAAAATCTTGTAGTTTTCATTATATAAGTCTTTCACATGTTTCATTAGATTTATTCCTATGTATATTATTCTTATCGTTGCAATTGAAAAAGGAATTATATTTCTACTTCCTTTCCTGACACTTTATTAGAGTATAGGATTTTTGAACGTTGATTTTTCTAGTAGTGTTCTTGTGGGGTCTTTAGAGTTTTCTATATGGAGAATCATGTCATCCACAAATAGTGACAGTTTGACTTTGTTTTCTATTAGGATGTCTTTTATATCTTTCTCTTGCCTTATTGCACTCGCTAAGACCTCCAATGTTATATTGTATAACAGTGACAATAGTAGACAGCCTTGCCTTGTTGCTGATCTCAGAGGGCAGGTTTTTATCTTTCACCATTAAGTATAATGTTGACTGAGGGTTTGTCATAGATGACCTTATTATGTTAAGGTACTTTCCTTTTATACCGATTTTGTTAAGCGTTTTGATCATAAATGGGTACTGTATCTTGTCAAAGGCTTTTCCTACATCTATCATGATTCTTATTTTTTAATTTGTTTATGTGGCATATCATATTAATCAATTTGTGTATGTCGAAACATCCCTGTGCCTCTGGGATGAAGGCCACTTGATCGTGGTGTATAATCTTTTCAATATATTGCTGTACTCGGTTCACTAGAATCTTATTTAGGATTTTTGCATCTGTGTTCATGAGAGATATTGGTCTGTAGTTTTTAATTTCGAATTATTTATACCAGGTTTTGGTATCAGGATAATATTTGGCTCATAAAATGAGTTGGGAAGTAATGTCTCTTCTTCAATTTTTGGATCATTTTGAGGAGAATAGGTATTAAATCTTCTTTGAATGTTTAATAGAATTCACTAGTGAAGCCATCTGGTCATGTACATTACTTTTTGTTAGTTTTTGACAATTGTTTCAATTCCCATACTGCTGATAGGTCTATTTAGATCTTCCAGTTCTTCATGATTCAATTTAAGAAGGTAGTGTTTTTCTAGATATTGGTCCATTTCTCCTAGGTTATTAAATTTGCCGTTATATACTTTTTCACAGTATTTTTGTATGATCCTTTGTATTTCTGTGGTGTCTGTCGTCATTTCCCCTCTTTCATTTCTGATTTTATTTATTTGTATCCTATATCTTTTTTTTTTTTTTTTTTAGTGAGTCTAGCCAGGGGTTTGTCAATTTTATTCACCTTCTCAAAGAACCAGCTCTTTGTCGCATTTATTTTTTTTCTATTGTTTTTTGTTTGTTTGTTTGTTTTCAATTTTATTTATTTCTGCTCTAAGTTTGATTATCTCTTTCCTTCTGCTGACTTCATGCTTCATTTGTTCTTCCTTTCTTCCTTTTCTAGATTTTTTTTTTTTTTTTTAAGATGAAGGGTTAGGTTGTTTATTTCAGCTCGTTCTTGTTTTTGGAGACGGGCTTATGTGAAATGAACTTTCCTCTTTTGATGGCTTTTGTCATGTCCAATTTGTTTTGATATATTGTACTATCATTTCCATTAATTCTATGTATCTCTGGATCTCTGTTTTATTTCTTCTCCAACCCACCTATTCTTCAGTAGCATGATGTGTAATCTTTATGTGTTTGTGGTTCTTCTTGATTTCTTTTTGCTAGTTCAAAGCATTATGATTAGTGAACATATTTGATATGATTTCAAGCCTCTTTTATTTGTTGAGGCTATCTCTGTGTCCCAGTATGTGATCAGTCCATGAGAATGTTTCATGTGAACTAGAGAAGAATGTATTAGTGGCTGTTTTGCTATGGAAGGCTTTGTAGATGTCAATTATGTCCAGTTGGTCTAATGTGTCATTTAAGGATGTTATTTCCTTCTTGATTTTCTATTTGGATGATCTGCCCATATCTGACAGTGGGGCATTTAGGTCCCATACTGTGATAGTATTTTAGTCTGTTTCTCCCTTTAGTTCTGTTTGTAATTGCTTTACATATTTCAGGGCTCCTTGATTGGAAGCATAGATATTAATAAGTGTTATGTCTTCTTGGTGTATAATTCCCTTTATTATTAATTGTCCCTCAATATCTTTCTTTACCTTTTTTATTTTGAAGTCTATTTCATCTGATATTAGTACCATTATTCCCACTTTTCTCTGAATGCCATTTGCTTGAAATATCAACTTCTACCCTTTCACTTTGAGTCCATATTTGTCTTTGGAGCTGAGATGTGTCTCCTGGAGGCACTATAAGGTGAGTTTTGTTTTTTGATACATCATGCAACTGCGTGCCTTTTTATTGGTGAGTTCAGTCCATTTACATTTAGGGTAATAATTGAAATATGAGATCTTCTTATAGCCATTTTATCTTTTGCTTTCTGGTAGCTCGGTGTTTCCATTTCATCCTTGTCCTGGTGTTCTGTTTTCTTTATTTTGGTTGGCTTTTGTGGGTTTTCCCTCTGGTTCTTCTTGTTTTATATTATATACTTTAGTTCTGAATCTTTACTAATAGAAATATGTAAAGGATACTTATATATACATATATATACATACAGTCATCCATTTTTCTCTGTGTGTATCTCATCTCCATTTCCCTTTGTGAAGTTGGATCATTGAATATTCCTATTTTCAGTCATTACTTTGTCAGTTTGTCCCTATGTCTGCTGAACGTTCATTACTATCTTGCTTTAGGAAATCTCTTATTATTTAAGCTTATAGTGCCCTGTTCTTAGTAAGGATTGCAATCCTCTGCTTCTATTTGCTTGATTGTCACCTTAGTCCTAATTGTTTTTTTTTGTTTGTTTGTTTTTTTTTTTAGGTGAGCTGACTCCTTTCAGTATTTCCTATAGTTCAGGTCTCTAGTGGAGAATTCCCTCATTTTTGTATGTCTGGAAAGGTCTTAATTTCTCCTTCATATCTAAAGGAGCTCTTAGCTGGATATAT
>NW_006433133.1:1229850-1235619 GCF_000325575.1 Pteropus alecto | reverse complement strand
AGGGTTGCACTCCCCTGCTTCTATTTACCTGATAGTCACCTTACTCCTAATTATGTTTTGTTTTTTTTTTTTGTCATTTTTTTTTTAGGTGAGCTGACTCCTTTCAGTATTTCCTATAGTTCAGGTCTCATAGGGGAGAATTTCTTCAAGTTTCATATGTCTAGGAAGGTCTTTATTACTCCTTTATATTTAAAGGAGAGGTTAGCTGGGTACATTATTCTACACTGGTAGTTCCTTTCATTTAATAGTTTGAATATTTATTTCCACTCTTTCTGGCTTGTAAGGTTTGTGCTGAGAAATCTGACCTTAATCTAATGGGTATTCCTTATAAATTACTGTCTTCTTCTCCTTGGCTGCCCTAAGAATTCTGTATTTGTCATTGATTTTTGATAATTTTAATACCATTTGTTTTGGTGAAGGCCTTTTTGAGTTGAGATAATTGGGTGTTCTGTTTATTTTGAATTCCAAGCTCCAGCTCATTCCTTAGATTTGGGAATTTCTCAACAACTATTTGTCTGAAAATGCTTTCTAGTCCCTGCTCTTTTTCCTTGCCTTCAAAAGTGCCCATTATTCTTGTTTTCTCTCCTGACAGTATCAGCAAGTTCTTGTATTTCTCTCTCATTATTTTTCATTCTTCGGTTTCTCTCTTCTTCCTTCTGATTTATTTCTAGATTCTGTCTTCTATATCACTGATTCCTTCCTACATTTGGTTGGCTCTATTTCCCAAGCTTGCTATTTTTTTTTTTCAGCTCTTGCAGTGTGCTTTTTATCTCCAGAAAATCTATTCTATTATAGTTGAGGCTTTCCATCTCTTTGCTCTGATCATCTTTTTTCCTTTTTTTCCAATTCCTGAGATTGTTGATATGCCTCATTTCAGAACTCACTGAGTTTTTTGTTTGTTTGTTTTTGAGACGTACCATCCTTAATTCTCTTTTCTTTAAGTTACATATTTCTATGTCTGTAAGATTTTTTGGAAATTTTTCTCTTTCTTTCTGAGATGCCTTTTCACCTTTGTTGTTCATGATGTTTAATGGACTATTTCTCCCCTGCGAATTAATGGAAATGTATTCTGTTTGTTTGTTTGTTTGTTTGTTTTCCTGAAAGAAGATTTATTATACAAAGGTCTCTCTTTAGCCTGTTGTAAAAAAGACAGTTTCTTTTTGGTTCCCAGTAGGTGGCATCTAAGCCTCTTGGATCCCTGTTTTATATAAAACCTTAATAATGCATTTTTTCTTATAGATGTTTAATCGTGCTCACTACCTTCAGTCTCAGTCCCTGTCAGTGTTAGCAACAGTTTCGGTAGCATTTGCTTAGATTCCCCTGGGGCTTCATGTTGTTCGCTCTTGGAGGATATGGGGGAGGGGCCCTCTGATTTGGCTGATGGGGGCTGCAGCTCAGCCTCAGTTTTGCAACCCCAGCTGGTAAAAATCGACTGTCGTTTCTCTGCCATCCCGCTTCTCTGCTTTCTGCTTAGATTACTTGCTCTTTAGATGACTTGCTCCGCTGGCTGTGTGAAGCTCACATCTCTCCCAGGCAGAGCTGTTCAGGGAACTCTCTACACCTTCTCTCTTCCCCTTCTTCCTACAGGGAGTTTATGTGGCTGAGAGAGGCAGCTTCTTTATTTCTCCCAGTCCGCTGCCAACACACGTGTTTCTGACCTGTGGTAGCTCTTATGTGAAGATCCCATGCTCAGATGTGCTGTTGTGCAGTTTGGGTGTTTTGGGTTGAGTTTTAGATGTTCAGCTATTCTTGTTTCATGGGGAGAGATCTGGTGAGGTCACTCACTCTGTCATGTTTTTTTCTGAAAACCTCAAATGATTTTTGACAAGAATGCCTAGACCATTTAATGCAGAAAGCATTGCCTTTGAACAAATGATGTAGAGAAAACT
Organism: Pteropus alecto; assembly: GCF_000325575.1. Classification (NCBI taxonomy): domain Eukaryota; kingdom Metazoa; phylum Chordata; class Mammalia; order Chiroptera; family Pteropodidae; genus Pteropus; species Pteropus alecto. Next base: position 1,233,730 of record NW_006433133.1, on the reverse strand, counting down.
GATATCTACATGCAAAAGAATTAAGATTAACCTTTACATTACATTATACAAGGAAAAAAAACTAAAAATGGATCAATGACTGAATGTAAGAACATAAACAATAAAAATCCTAGAAGAAAATGTTTGGGAGCACAAACTACAAAAGCAAAATCCAAGTGGTATTATATCAAACTTGAAAGCCTCTGGACAGCTAAAGAATCAAAATGAAAAAAAAATAAAAACTAAAAAAAAACAACCTACAGAATAGGAGACCATATTTGCAAACCACATAATAAATAAGAGGCTAATAAATAATATATATGAATCTCATGAAACAAATAATCTTATTAAAAACTGGTCTGAAATATTGAGTAGACATTTTTTTTTTTCAAAGACATCCAAGGGCCAAGGGATACATGAAAAGAGCCTCAATATCATTAATCATTAAGGAAATTCAAATGAAAATAACAATGTGATATTACCTCACACCTCTTAGAATGCTTGTCATCAAAAAGACTAGAGATAAGAAGTGTTGGAGAGGGTGGAAAAAAGAAAACCTTTATGCATTGTTGGTGGGAATGTAAATTGGTACATCCATTATGGAGAACAGTATGAAGGAACTACCATATGATCCACAGTAAATGAAGGGTAAATGGATAAATTGAACTTCATTAAAATTAAAAATGTCTGCGCATCAAAGGACATTATCAACAGAGTGAAACGGTAACCTATGGAAAGGGAGAACATTGTTACAAATCATATATCTAATAAGGAAGTAATATCCAAAATATAAAAAGCACTCTTGTGACTAAAGAATAACAAAAACAACACAATGGAATATTAGTCACAAGAAAAGATGAAATATTGCCATTTGTGATAACATGAATGGGTCTTGAGATTATCATGCTAAGCGAAATAACCCAGGCAGAAAAAGTTGAGAAGCATGATTTCACTCATATGTGAGATTATAAATCTGAAAGCAACAAATGAACGAGACAAAAACTCATAGACACAGACAATAGTTTAGTGGTTACCAGAGGGAAAGGGAGGAGGGGGGAAAGTAGATAAGGATAAAAGGGATCAAATATATGGTGAAGGAAGGAGATTTGACACTCAGTGGTGAACACACAATGCAATACACATATGATGTGTATTGTTGAATCGTACGCTTGAAATCCATAGAATTTTATGAACCAATGTTACCCCAATAAATTTAATTAAAAATAAAAGAAAATGGGTTAAGGACTTAAACAATCATTTCTGAAAAAAAGATATACAGCTGGGTAAATAAGCACATGAAATGATGTTGAACATCACTAATCGTTAGGAAATGCCAATCAAAACCACATACTACTTCACGCCCTTTGGGATGACTAGTAAAAAAAAAGTACAGAAAATAGCAAGTGTTGGCAAACATGTGGAGAATTTGGAACCTTTGTATAATGTTGGTAAGAATGAAAATGGAAAATAGCTACTATGGATAACAGTGTAGTGGTCCCTCAAAAAAATTAAACTTAGAATTACTATATGATCTAAGAACTTTATGTCTGGTTTTATAACCAAAATTATTGAAAGAAGAAACTCAAAGCACACTCATGTTTATAGCAGCATTATTCATAATAGCGAAACGATGGAAGCCACCCGTGTCCATCAATGGATGAATGGACAAATAAATAAATGAAATGTGGTAAATACATACAACATTAGCCTTAAAATGAAATAAAATTCTGACACATACTACAACATGGGTGAACCTTGAAGATAAAGATGAACACTATATGATCCCACTAATATGAGGTATCTAGAGTAGTCAAATTCAAAGAAGCAGAGAGTAGAATGGTGGTTACCAGGGGCTGGGGGATGGAGAATGGGTAATTGGTGTTTAGTGAGTACAGTTTTACAGTTTGGGAAGATGAAAAAAATTCTGGAGATGAATAGTGGTTATGGTTACACAGCAATGTGAATATGCTTAATGACACTGAGCTGTACACTTAAAAATCCGTAAGATAGTAAATTTTATATTATATGTATTTTACCACAATAAAAGAGGGGAATTAAAATAGATCAGTTACATATTTTGAAAATGTCTTCCTTGCTACAAGTGCTTTTTTAGCTGCTGTTCTCACTTCTCAATGTTAATTATTTCTGTGGACAGTCTCCTTAAGCCTGCTACCCTCCTGCTTCTCCCTTTACTCTCTATGGACTTTGCCTTCTTAGGGGTTTATAAATGAACACCTCCTGCTATTTTCTACTCACCTCTTCTCCACACCTAAATATACATTTGTTCTTCCATCATGCTCAGAAGAAGCAGTTTACCTCCTTCTGACAAAGCATGTCTTCTCTTTTATAAAATAAGTTATGAAATCCAGGCATTGTGTGTGTGTGTGTGTGTGTGTGTGTGTGTGTGTGTGTGTGTGTGTGATAGAGAGAGATTAATCTCCTAAATTCCTTGTATTCACAATTAACATAGAAAGAGTCAAAGGCATTTGTTCTAGAATTTCATATAAAAAATAGTAATCATAGTCAGATAAAAAGGGAAAGGGAGACTCCGATCCTACCAGCCCCAGTGGAATATAAGAATTAGAAAGAAGAGGTAGGAAAAGTAGGCAGGCAGATGTCATACCTATCTGTCTTACTTCTTAGTTTGGATTTTAGCAGTTTCTGAAAGAAGTCCTCAGAGATCACCCCTTCACTGGAGTCTCCCTGAGAGGTCTCTGTGTTGTAAGAGATATACAGAATTTACGGTTTCGTTAGCATATAGCTGAAGGTTCTGAATGGGGAGCTTTTCCATAAAGATTATGGCAGGGATAAAGTAGCCCTGAATCCCATGGCCACATGATACTATTCTTGAGCCCTTACTGTGACAGACATTATTCTAAGCACTTACACATTCTCATCCATTCAGGCATTACAACAGTCTGCTGAATTAATACCATTATTATCATTTTTTCAAAGCCCAGACCTTAAACAACTAAATCTTAAACATCATGTTTACACAATGGATTCAAAATATATCATCAGCAGAAGAACAATGTCTATAGTCTATTTCAGAAAGTATGACCTCATTACAGAGGTCATAGATATAAAGTTTTATTGCATTTGTCTTATATTTCAGGTCACTAATGTAGTTCGGTAACTGATTTAATTTCCTACTTCACTGGATAATTGCAGGAAACTTGGCCTTTAAATCATAGTTTTAAGTGGTAATCATATCCTTCAATTAAGCTTAAATCCTTCAGGTGGCTGACTGTTATCTTCTTTCAGACGAATTTTCTGCTGAGGGAATGTCCATTCTTTTTGCAAACTCATTTATGTGTTGCCAGGTGACAATGCAGTCAACCTTTTATAATATAATTGTATCTCTTTTATCCTTGGCAGAGCTCACCTGCAAGGTGCCCTTACTTCTTAATATAAACAAAAAAAGAGTCTTAGTAGCACAGATCACAGTAGATTTTACCTAATATCAATTTCCTGAATGATATTTGGAGACTTTCCAGAGCTATTTCTCATTCTCACATTCATTCTCAAAGACTGAAACCACAAAGTATAAAATCTCTTCATCAAAGAAGACTCTGTTGCCTCACCCTCAGATGGTTTTGAATAATTATTTTTGTTGATGCATTCATATTCTGTCTTTCATTGTGTTTATTACAAAGATGTTATTCTTGTTCCCCAATTTCAGTACTATAATTGGGTTCCACCCCATTCTTGCCTTTCTTTTCAGAAAACTAATAAAGTTTATTCAATTGAACATTCCTCTGACTTGGATCCAAAATATCTCCAGACAACATCTTTGTGGTATTTTGACAAATTATGTCCCCTTTCCAGATCTGACTTGCACACATACACCTTCTTGAACTTTATCATCTTTTCTACAAAACAAATCAATTGAAACATGTTG
>NW_006433133.1:1165063-1229762 GCF_000325575.1 Pteropus alecto | reverse complement strand
TATATGTATTAATTGTTAATATATATTATTATAAAGTTTAATAAGTCTAATGGTGTACTAAATAGACAAATTGAAAGAATTTATCAGTGAATAGAAAAATGAAGAGAATATACTAAAATCTATTTGAAATTTAAAATTTTTTATGAACATAAAAAGCATTCTAATAGGATCCAGCACCCTTGCTCCCAAATCAGATTATCTTAAAGAAATAAAAATCAGTTGGCCTCAGAATTAGTCATTAAATGTTAAAAGAAAATGGAACCACCTAACATTTATCAGTGCTTATTATGTACTAGGCACTGTGCTGTATACTTGCCATTACTTTTCTCATTTAATCTTAATTACAATCTTGTGAGGTTGGTATTATTTTTATCCTCATTTGAGGTTGAAGAAACTTGAGATACAATGGTAATTAATTTTTCAATTTCTTACAAGTAAGTTACAATATTAGAACTTCTACCTATCTGTTTAAATCCAAAACCTGTTTTCTTACCAAGTCAATACTCTACCTAATGTGCTTTAACCTCTCTATTCTCAAGTGCTTAAAGTTCTGTCTTATGCTAGTTCTTGCTTAGTTTAACCTAACACATGGACTAACACATTCATCTCAAATTTGAATGTTTCCTTTAACACATATTCTTCTACCACACCCCACACCTCACATCCAAAAATGACTTTATGTTTAGACTTTAAACTTATTCATGATGTTTATTATTTCATAAGTGATACAGTCAGAATATCTGTGCTCCCACAAAATAAATAGGGTGAAAATCTAATGCTTAAGGTGATAGTATTAGGAGGTAGGGCCCTTGGAAGATGATTCGGTCATGAGGACTTAACTCAAACAGAATTACAGGCAAACTACATTTTATGGCACTTCTCAGATATTGGGTTTTGTTGCAAATTGAAAGACTGTTGCAATTCTGTGTGAAGCAAGTCTATTCAGTGCAATTTTTCCAACAGCATTTGCACACTTTGTGTCTCCATGTCACATTTTGGTAATTCTCACAATATTTCAAACTTTATCATTATTATTATTTTTATTATGGTGATCTGTGATCCGTGATATTTGATGTTATTATTGTAATTGTTTTGGGGCCCCATGAACTGTGTCTATATAAGATGCTGAAATTAATAGATAAATGTTATGTGTGTTCTGAATGCTCCATGGATCAGCTGTTCCCATCTCTCTTCTTCTCCTCAGGGCTCCCTATTCCTTAAAATACAACAATATTGAAATTAGACCAATTAATAACTCTACAATAACCACTAAGTGTTCAAGTGAAAGGCAGAGTCTCATGTCCTCACTTTAAATCAAAAGCTAGAAATAACTACCTTAGTGAGAAAGGCAAAGATAAGCTTCTGGTAAAGAGAGAAGAGTAGATAAACATTGCGCTTGCTTTCTCTTACAACTACATTAAAATTACAGCTGAACTACAGAATAGCCATCATTGGCAATCAACTAAAGTCTACATGAACAGAACTCCTACAACTGGGGACACATAGAAGAGGTCACCCCAAGACTGGTAGGAGAGGCAGAGACATGAAAATAACTCATCCAGCATCTGCTTGTGGTGGTTGAGAATTATGAGAATATCTTAACTACAGAGATCCCCCTGAAAGAGTGAGAGGTCTGGACTCACACCGGGAAACCGAGACCAGGGTTTCAGTGCCAGAAAGAGAAATTCCCACAACCTCTGGCTGTAAAAAACAGTGGAGATTGTGGTTGAGTGAGACAGAGGGCTGAGTGAATTGTTGAGTTTCCTCTTAAGGAGTCCATGCTCAGACTTACTTGGTGAAGACTCCCTCACCCTGAGCCCAAGCTCTGGAGCAGCAGATTGAAAGGTTCCAGGGACATATAGGGAGGAAGCAAATTGTCTGGCTTAAGGACAAGGGCTCGAAGGGCAGTTTTCTCCCAGACAGAAGTGTTGGCAGGAGCACTGTCCCTTTGTTGAGGTCTCTCCCACCCAGCTTAGAGACCTAGTAGGTGCCATATCCAAGTCTCCATCAATGTAGCTAACAGTAGTTGCCTCATTCTGGTAATTCCCTGAGACCTTGCTCCACCCAATATGTGGGCCCAACCTAGCCACTTTCAGTGAAATTTCCATACAAACGGCCTACCTTGGCTCATACTGTGAACTTTCTTAAAATCTCTCAAAGATTAACAAAATCCAAACAAGCAGTATCTGGCTTCAGTGTGCCTCATACTTCTCTGTGACTGGTCCCAAGCCCAGCACTACTGGCAGGTGGCCTCGGTTTGTGGTTTGGCCTCTCAAGGCACTTCCAAGCCCAGTTTGGGCGATGGCCATCTATGGATTTCTTGGTAGCTCATGCCATGTGGCCCCGAGGAGAGCACAGGCTGCAGCTGAATATGGCCTGCAGCAAGGCCCCTCCCAGGATGCCCCAGCCTGCATGTCTGGTTTCTGGCTTTAGTCAGAGCTGGAGCACCACCCAGAGTCGCATCTGAGAACAACACACCTGAAGGGCAAACAGAGCAGGCAATAGAGGCTAGCTAAAGCAAATCCTGCTCTGTAGGATCATCCCCAGCATAATAGCTCATCCACTGGTTATGACCAGTCAACAGAAACAAACGGCCTGAGAATCAATCTCCTCCATTGATGAACAAAGAGCAATCTAGTTTTAACTACAACAGAAGGACATACATGGCTCATATAAGGGACATGCCTGGAGCACCTAGCTCAGGTGACCAAGGAAGACTGTGCCACTGGGACCCATAGTACACTTACTATATAAGGTCACTCTACCAAGACCAGAAGACACAGCAGCCTCACCTAATACATAGAAACAAAGGTAGGCAACCAAAATGAAAAGACAAAGTAACATGTCCCAGAAACATGTCACAAATGAAAGAACAGAATAATGCTACAGAAAAGGAACTCAACAAAATGGAGACAAGCAATTTACCAGATGCAGAGTTCAAAACGCTGATAATAAGGATGCCCAATAAACTTAGGAGAAGAATAGATGAATTCAGTGAGAACTATTACAATGAGGCAGAAAACGTAAAAGTGGAGATAGAAAACATTAAAAAGAAACAGTCAGAAATGAAGAATACAATAACTGAAATGAATAATATCTTAGGAGGAATTAACATCAGAATAGATGAAGCAGAGGATCGAATAAGTGATTCAGAAGATAAGGGAGCAGAAAACACCCAATCAGAACAGCAACAAGAAAAGGAATCCAAAAAAAATGAGGACAATTTAAGAGGCCTCTGTGACAACATCAAGTATACCAACATTCACATCAAAAGGGTACCAGAAGGAGAAGAGAGGGGCAAAGAATTGAAAACCTATATCAAGAAATAATGACTGAAAACTTTCCTAACCTGGTGATGGAAATTTACATCTAAACCCAGAAAGCACAGACAGTCCCAAACAAGAGAAAGCCAAAGAAGTCCACACCAAGACACATCATCGTTAAAAAGCCAAAGATTAAAGACAAATAGAGAATCTTAAAAGCAGCAAGAGAAAAGCAGGTAGTTACCTACAAGGGAGTTCCCATAAAACTGTCAGCTGATTTCTCAATAGAATCTTTGCAGGCCAGAAGGGATGAGAACAACAAATTCAAAGTGATGAAAAGCAAGGACCTACAACCAAGATTACTCTAGCCAGCAAAGCTATCATTTAGAATCAAAAGACAGATAAAGAGCTTCCCAGACAAGGAAAAGCCACAGGAGTTCATCATCACCAAGTCAGTATTACAGGAAATGTTAGAGGGACTTTAATAAAAAAAGAAGAAAAAGAAAAAAAATATGAATAATAAAATGGCAATATCTACATATCTAGCAACAATTACTTTAGATGTAAATGGATTAAATGCTCCAATCAAAAGATAGAAAGTAAAGGGATGGAAAAAGGTATTTCATGAAAAGGAAACAAATAAGAAAAGCTAAGGTAGTAATACTTATAGCAGAAAAAATAGATTTTAAAGCAATGGCTATAACAAGAGATAATGAAAAATTAGTAATCTCACTTCTAGGTATTTATCCGAAGACCCAAAACACTACTTCAAAGAGTTATGTACATCCATATGTTCATTGCAGCATTACTTACAATAGCTAAAATATGGAGGCATTCTGGATATCCATCAGTAAATTAATGGATAAAGCAGAGGTGGTACAGTGAAATATACAATGAAATATTACTTAGCCATAAAAAAGAATGAAATCTTGCCATCTGCAACAATATAGATGGACCTAGAGAGTAGTGTGTTGACTGGGAAAAGACAGAGAAAGACAAATGCCATATGATTCACTTACGTATGGAATCTAAAGAGCAAAACAAACAAACAAAACAGAAACAAACTTATAGATACAGAAAGTATTTTGATGGTTGCCAGATAGGAAAGGGGTTGAGTAATAGGTTAAAAGAGAAAAGAATTAAGAAGTACAAATTGGTAGTTACAAAAAGGTCATGGGAATGTGAAATATATCATTGGGAATATAGTCAATGATATTTTAGTTAACCATGTGTGGTGTCAGATGGGTACTAAAATTATTGGGATGATCACTTTGTAAATTATATACATGTCTAATCACTATATTATACACCTGCAACTAATATCATATTGTATATCAATTGCATTGAACATTTTTAAAAATCTGTATTTAAAAAGAAAGGAAATCCTGTCATTTATTACAACATAGATGTAAGTTGAGTGCATTATGCTAAGTGAAATAGACAGAGAAAGGCAAATACTGTTTGATCTCAGTTTTATGTGAAATTTGAAAAACAATAAACTCATAAATATAGAGAACAAATTGGTGGTTGGTAGAGGCAGTGGATGGGGGTTGGACAAAATAGGTGATGGTAGTCAAACATACAAATTTCCAGTTATAAATTAAATAAGTTCTGATGACATAATCTAGAGCATAGTGACAATAGTTAACAGTACTGTATTGAATATTCGAAAGTTGTTATGAGAATAGATCTTAAAAGTTCTCATCACAGAAAAAAATGTATAACTATGTGAGGTGATGATGTTAGCTAAACTTGCTGGGGTAATCATTTCACAAAGAATACATATAAAAATCATTTTGTGTGCACCTAAACTAATACAGTGTTATTTGTCAATTATATCTCATGAAAACTGAAAAAAATAGGATCTGTGGGCCCATCCCAGAAAGCAGTGGGTCTTGCAATGATCTTTGACTTTTAAAGGAATCCACAAACCCAGAAATGACAGCAAATCTGGTGTTGTATAGGCCCGATCGTCACGCGTCTCACTGAGATGCCTCTCCACCCAACCCACAAATTACCTGTAGCAAGTCTGTCCCTGGGCAATGCAGCCCCATCCTGTGCTTTACTTGGGACAAAAAATTCAACAGCAAATAACAGCACTCAATTCATGTGGGCTTCACAAAGCCTATGCATCCAGGAAAAGACATTCAATGGTGGTCCACAAACCCTTATCCCTGAGCTTTGGTAATTCTTGAACAGATCTCAGGGGTTTACAGGCCCAAGGCAGGCAGTAGCTGGCCTTGCTGCAATCCGAGACTTTCACAGAAAGACACAGAGACAGTGCTGGCATGGAAACTGACACTGCAGTGACTTGGAGAAATCTACTCAACATATATGGATAACTTCCAGAGTCCACTCACCACCCAACCCACATATCACCCAGAGGCTCTTCCAGTTACAGAATCATACCGGCAACTGACAGGCAGCCTCAGGCCTTGTGGAGCACTGGTCCTTGAGATAAACAGCTCCAGGCCCAGGACTGAGGTTAACCAAAATGAGGCTTATAGCATTGTCTCTTCCACTTACCTATAGATCTAGCACAGGCAGCGACCACCTGTGGATTGCTTTGTAGCTCCTACAAGGTAGCCCTGAGAAGTCAAATTCAGAGGTAGACCATGACTTATGCAGAAACCCCTCCCAAGGGGCCACAAAACCAATGCAATAGAGGCTGGCCTTAGACCACTATAGAGCAATACCTGACTAGCTCCATAAGTGATACACAGAAAAGGTGATCTCAACATATACACAAGCATGCTAGGGCAAATTCCATTCAATGGGGACAGCGCCCACACAGCAACACATATCCGTAGGGTGTAGTCAATTCCCACAGTTAGTCAGCCTGAGTGTTAATCTCATCCACTGATGTGCTAACAGCAATAAAGACTTAGCTACAACAGAAGAACATACGCAATCCACACAAAGATCAGGTCCAGAGCTTCCAGCACAGGTGATTAGGGAGAGTGTCCCCCTGGGCAACACAAGACACCTACCACATAAGGCCAGCTGGCCAAGGCTGAGTGATGAAACAAATCATCCTAACACATAGAAATGAACACAGAGAGGCAAATAAAATGAGGAAAAGGAAACATGCCACAAATGAAACAACAGGAAAAAATCCAGAAAATAATCTAAACAAAATGAAAGCAAGCAACCTACCAGAGACAGAGTTCAAAATAATGATTATAGGGATGCTCAATGAACCTCGAGAAAGAATGGATTATCTCAATGAGACCTTCAACAGAAAGATAGTAAGCATAAAAAAAGACATAGAAATCATAGAGAGCAGCAGTCATAAATGAAGGCTACAATACTAAAATGAAGAATACACTAGAAGGATTCAACAGTATTTGGACAAAGCAAAAGATTGAATCAGCGGGTGGGAAGACAAGATAGTAGAAAATACTCCACTGAAACAGCAAAAAGAAAAAAAAGAACAAAAACAAAATAAAGATAGTTTAAGAGAACTCCGAGACAACATGAAGCATAACAATATCCACATCATAGGCATACCAGAAAAGAAGAGAGAGAGCAAGGGGTAGAGAATTTATTTGAAGAAATAATGACAGAAAATTTCCCTAACCTGGCAAAGGCATTAGATATACAAGTCTAGGAAGCACAGAGTCCCAAACAAGAGGAACACAAACAGATCCACAATAAGATGCATCATGAGTAAAATGCCAAAGGTCAAAGACAAAGAAAGAATCTTCAAAGCATCAAGAGAAAGGCAGCCAGTTACTTAAAAGGACACCCTATAAGAATATCTGCTGATTTTTCAACAGAAACTTTGCAAGACAGAAGGGACTTGAAATAAATATTCAAAGTTATGAACAACAAGAATCTACAACTTGAATACTCTACCCAGCAAGCCTTTCAATTAAAATGGAAGGTGAGATAAAGGGCTTCCCAGACAGGAAAAAGCTTAAGAAATTCATCAACAACAAGCCAGTATTACAAGTAATATTAAAGGAATTTCTATAGAAAAACAGAAGAGAAAAAAAACCCATAACTATGAATAATAATATGGCAATAACAATGTACCTATCAATAATTACTTTAAACGTAAAAGGATTAAATTCACCAATCAAAAGACATAGGGTAGCTGAATGGATAAGAAAACAAGACCCATGTATGTACTGTCTACAAGAGACCCACTTCAGATCAAATGACACTCAGAGACTGAATGCAAAGAGATAGAAAAAAATTTCATTTGAATAAAAAAAAAAACAAGGTAGCATTACTTATGTCAGAAAAAAAATAAAGTTCAAAACAAGAGTCATAATAAGAGACAAAGAAGGGAATTACATAATGATAAAGTGATCAATACAAAAAGACCACATAACTCTAGAAAACATATACGGACCCAATGTAGGTGCAGGGACATATATAAAGTAATTATTGACTGACATAAAAGAAGAGATCAACAGTAACAAACTCACAGTAGGGGGCTTTAACACATCCCATTGACACCAATGGACAGAACTTCCAAACAGAAAATCAACAAAGAAAGAGTGAATTAAATAACACACTAGATCAGATAAATTTAATAGATATTTTCAATCATTCTACCCCAAAGCAGCAAAATATACATTCTTCACAAGTGCACATAGAACATTTTCCATGACAGATCACATATTAGGCCACGAAACTAGTATCAATAAATTTAAGAAAACTGAAATCATAACAAGTATCTTCTCTGATCACAATGGTATGAAACTAGAGAGATAGGATTAAACATAATGGAGTGAGAGATGTCCCCGGATCTCTCCCCTTGAGACAAAAACAAGCTGAACATCTAAAACTCAACAACAAAAAAAACACCCAAACTGCACACCAGCATGTCTGAACGTGGGATCTGCGCAAAAGTGCTACCACAGATCAGAACCCCAGGTGTTGGGCGGTGGACTGGGACAAACAAAAAAGTTGCCTCTCACAGCTGAGCTCCCTGTAAGAGGAAGGAGAGGTGGGAATGTGCGAAGAGTTCCTTGAACAGCCCTGACTGGGAAATCTGTGAGCTCCACAGCACTGGTGGCAGGGCCCAGCCATTAGGGCAGAAGGCAGAGAAACAGGGATGGGAGAAAAGTGGGGAGAAAAATTAACTGTAGAAAAACAACAGTTAATTTTTAAGAGCTACGGTTGCAAAACCAAGGCTGACCCACAGTCCCCATCCCCAAACCCAGAGAGCCTCTGAGACCAATCACAGCGGAGCCCCAGGGGAATCTGAGCAAACACTAACAAAACTGCCACTAACACTGATAGGAACTAAGACTGAGGATAGAGAGCATGATTAAACTTCTAAAGGGGAAAAAAGACATTATTAAGTCTATATATAAAGCAGAGATCCAAGAGGCTTAGACGTCACCTACAGGAAACCAAAAGAAAAACACTTTTTTTTCAACAGGCTAAAGACCATTATATAGTAAATCTTCCTTCTGGAACAAAACAAACAACAAAAAAATAGCTCACTTCCATTAATGCCCAGGCAGAGAAATACTCCATTAAACACCATGAACAGCCCAGGTGACAAGCCATTGCAGAAAGAAAGAAAGAAAAAAAACTAAAGAAAATAAGCTTACAGACATAGAAATATGCTACTTAAAAGACAGAGAATTCAGGATGGTACTTTTGAAAAATTTCAATGAGATCTGAAACAAATCATATAAACAATTTCAGGAACTGAAAAAAAAAAAAACAACTCAATGAGCAGAGCAAGGAGATGGAAACCCTCAAAAAGAACAGAATAGATCTTCTGGAGATAAAAAACACACTGCAAGAGTTGAAAAATAAAATAACAAGCTTGGGAAATAGAGTCGACCAAATGGAGGAAAGGATCAGTGATATTGAAGACAGAAATCTAGAAATAAATTAGAATGAAGAAGAGAGAAACCGAAGAATGAAAAATAATGAAAGAAAAATAAGAACTAACTGATATCATCAGGAGAGAAAACATAAGAACAATGAGAATTCTTCAAGGGGAAGAAAAGGATCAGGGATTAGAAAGCATTTTCAAACAAAACGTTGACGAGACTATCCCAAATCTAAGGAATGAGTTGAAGCTTGGAATTCAAGAAGTCAACAGAACACCCAATTATCTCAACCCCAAAAGGCCTTCACCAAGACACATTGTATTAATATTATTGAAGTACAACACCAAAAGTAGAATTCTCAGGGCAAACAGGGAAAAGAAGGTAACCGATAAAAGAGAACCCATCAGATTATCATTGGACTCCTCAGCACAAAATTTACAAGCCAGGAAGGAATAGAAACAAATTTTCAAACTGCCAGCCAAGAATAATGTATCCAGCTAAGCTCTACTTTCAATAAGAAAGAGAAAGAAAGACTTTACCAGACATACAAAAATTGAGGGAATTCTGCACTACAAAGCCTGCATTACAGGAAATACTGAAAGGTGTCAGGTCATTTAAAACAAAATGACCAAAAAAATACATAATTAGGAGTAAGGTGACTAGCAGGCTGATAAAATCAGAGGAGGGACACCCTTATAAGGAAAAGTGTGTTATAAGCTTAAAATAAGAAGAGATTTGCTATAGTAAGATAGTAATGAACGTACAGCATACATAGGGACAAATTGAGACAACAATGACTGAAAAGTGAAAGATTTAAAGATCCAGATTTGCAAAGGGGAATGGAAATAAGACTTACATTGAAGAAAATAGACGACTGTATACATAACTATCTTTTTCATATTCATAATGGTAACCACATGCCAAAGATACAGAACCAAAGCATAAAACATAAAACAAGAAAGATCAAAGGGAAAACCCACAAAATACAACCAAAATAAAGAAAATAAAAAAACAAGGTTAAGGAAGAAATGGTATATCAATTCTTAGCTTTTTGAGGAACCTCCATACTGTTTTCCATAGTGGCTGTACCAATTTGCAGTTCCACTAGCAGTGTATGAGGGTTCCTACTTCTCCACATCCTCTCCAACATTTGTTATTACTTCTCCTGTTGATTATAGCCATTCTAACAGGTGTGAAATGGTATCTCATTGTGGTTTTAATTTGCATTTCCCTGATTATTAGTGATGCTGAGCTGGTTATTTTGTTGTTGTTATTGAGTTGCACGAGTTCTTTGTATATTTTGGATATGAGGCCCTTATTGGAGGCGTTCCTTCCAAATATCTACTCCCATTAGGATAGTTGTCAACTTATGTTGTTGATAGTTTCTTTTATGGTACAGAAGCTTTTCAGTTTGATGTAATCCCATTCATTTACTTTTGCTTTACTCCCCTTATCTCTGAGGTCAACATCATAAAATCGTTTTTAAGTCCAAGGTCCTTGAGTTTAGTTCCTATATTTCTTTCTATGTATTTTATTGTTTCAGGTCTTATATTGAGGTCCTTAATCCATTTTGAGTTAATTTTGGGGTGTGGTGGTAGACAACAGTTTAGTTCCATTCTTTTGCAGGTGGCTTTCCAGTTTTCTCAGCACCATATATTGAAGAGGATTTCCTTTCTCCACTGTACACTTCTGGCTGTTTTGTCGAAAAATAATTGCCCATATAAATATGGGTTTAGTTCTCAACTCTCGATTCTGTTCCACTGGTCTGTGTGCCTATTTTGCTGCTAATACCATGCTGTTTTGATTATTGTCACTTTGTAGTATAATTCGAAATTGGGCAGTGTGATGCCTCCAGCCTTGTTCTTTTTTCTGAGGATGACTTTGGCAATTCGGGGTCCTTTGTGCTTCCAGACAAATATGAGGGTTTTTGTTCTATTTTGTTAAAAAATGTCGATGACCTTTTTATTGGGGATTGCCTTAAATCTGTATAATACTTTTGGTAATATGGTCATTTTAACTCTGTCGATTCTTTCAATCCGAGAACACGGAATACCTTTCTATGTTTTTGTATCTTCTTTCATTTCTTTTAATAGAGTTTTTTAAGTTTTTATTATATAGGTCTTTCAAATGTTTCATTAGATTTATTTCTCGGTATTTTATTCTTTTTGTTGCTATTGCAAAAGGAATTATTTTTTCTACTTTTTTTTCTGATGTTTCATTATTAAGGTATAGGAAAGCTATGGATTTTTGAATGTTGATTTTGTATCGAAAGACTTTACTGTATTTACTTATTATTTCTAGGAGTGGTTTCTACAGTCTTTAGGGTTTTCATATAAAGAATCATGTCATCTGCCAATAGTGACAGTTTGACTTCTTCATTCCCTATGTGGATGCCTTTTATATCTTTCTCTTGCCTGATTGCACTTGCTAGGACCTGAAATGTTATACTGAATAACATTGGCGATAGTAGCCAGACTTGCCTTGTTCCTGATCTTAGAGGGAAAGTTTTTACTTTTTCACCATTTAGTATAATGTTGGCTGAGTGTTTGTCATATATGGCTTTTATTATTTTAAGTTACTTTCCTTTGATACTGATATTGTTAAGTATGTTGAATATAAGTGTATGCTGTATCTTGTCAAAGACTTATTCTGCATCTATTGCTATGATCATATGATTCTTATTTTTTAAATTTGTTTATGTGGTGTATCACAGGAATTGATTTGTGTATGTTGAACCGTCCCTGTGCCCATGGGATGAAGCCCACTTGATTGTGGTGTATAATATTTTTTATATGTTGCTGTATTCAGTTCGCTAGTATCTTGTTTAGGATTTTTCCATATGTTTTCATGAGAGATATTGGTCTGTAGTTTTCTTTTTTTGTTATCTTTAGCAGATTTTGGTATCAGGGTAATATTGGCTTCTTAAAATGACTTGGGAGTTATTGCTTCCTCTTTGATTTTTTTTGGAAGAGATTGAGGAGAATAGGTATTAAATATTCTTTGAATGTTTGGTAGAATTCACTAGTGAAGCCATCTGATCCTGAACTTTTACTTTTTGGTAGGTTTTTGATCATTGTTTCAATTTCTATAGCTGATCAATCTTTTCAATTTTTCCTTTTTTTCTTGATTCAGTTGAAGAAGATTGTATTTTCCTAAGTACTGGTCCATTTCTCCTACATTATTAAATTTGGTGTTATATAATTTTCATAATATTTTTGTATGATCCTTTATATTTCTGCAATGTCAGTTTTAATTTCCCCTCTTTCATCCCTGATTTTGTTTATTTGTGTCCTTTCTCTTTTTTCTTTCGTGCGTCTACCTAGGGGTTTGTCCATTTTATTAACTTTCTCAAAGAACCAGCCCTTTGTTTCATTTATTTTTCTATTGTTATTTTGTTTCCAATTTCATTTATGTCTGCTCTAATTCTGATGATTTCTTTCCTTCTGCTGACTTTAGGTTTCATTTTTTTTTTTAATGAAGTGTTAGATTGTTTATTTGGGTTCATTCTTGGTTTTGTAGGTAGGCCTGTAATGATATGTACTTTACTCTTATGACTGCTTTTGCCATGTCCTCAAAATTTTGATATGTTGTACTATCATTATCATTCGTTTCTATGTATCTCTTGATGTCTCTTTTCATTTCTTCTCTGACCCAATTATTCTTCAGTAGCATGTTGTTTAATATCCCTGTATTTGTGGTTCATCCTGATTTCTGTTTTCAGTTGATTTCTAGTTTCAAAGCTTTATGATCAGAGAATATGGTTGGTATGATTTCAACCCTCTTACATTCATTGAAGCTCTCTCTGTTTTCCAGTTTGTGGTCAATTCTTGAGAATGTTCCATGTATAAGCAACTGTTGTGCGATAAAAGGCTCTGTAAATGTCAATTATGTCCAGTTGGTCTAATGTGTCATTTAAGGATATTATTTCCTTATTGATTCTCTGTGTGGACGATCTGTCCATATCCGACAGTAGGGTATTTAGGTCCCCTACGATGATAGCGTTTTGGTCTGTTTCTCCCTTTAGTTCTGTAGTAATGGCTTTACATATTTCGGGGTTTCCTGATTGGGAGCATAGATAGTAATGTGTTATGTCTTCTTGGTTCCTGATTCCCTTTATCATTATGAAATGTCTTTCAGTATCTTTCTTTCCTTATTTTTTTTTGAAGTCTATTTTGTCTGATATTAGTAGCATTACTTCATCTTTTCTCTGAATGACATTGGCTTGAAATATCATTTTCCACCTTTTCATTTTGATTCTATATTTGTCTTTGGAGCTGAGATGTGTCCCCTGGAGGCAGCATATGGTTGGGTTTTATTTTTTGATCCATTTTACAACTTTATGCTTTTTTATTGGTGCGTTCATTCCATTTACTTTTAGGGTGATTATTGAAATACGAGGTCTTCTTATAGCCATTTTATCTTTTGCTTTCTGGTAGCTTGATGTTTCCATTGCTTTCTTGAACTTGTGTTTCTGTTTTCTTTATTTTGTTTGGGTTCAGTGGTTCTTGCCTCTGGTTCTACTTGTTTTATATTATATACTTCAGTTCTGAATCTTTGATGTTTGGTTATCATTATGAATATGTAAAGGATAGTTATATATATACAGTGGTCAATTTTCTTCTGTATATGCCTTATCTTCATTCTCCTTTGGGAATTTGGATCTTTGAAACCTCCCCTTTTCATTCATTGTTATCAGATTTGTCCCCATGTATGTGTAACGTTCATTAGTATCTTGCTATATTCTCTTCTTATTTCAACTTATAATGCCCTGTTCTTAGTAAGTTTGCACTTCTCTGATTCTACTTGCCTGATAGTCACTTTACTCCTAATTATGTATTTTTTTTTTTTATCATTGCGTTTTAAGTGAGCTGACCCCTTTCAGTATTTTCTGTAATTCAGGCCTCATAATGGAGAATTCCCTCAATTTTCGTATGTCTGGAAAGATCTTAATTCTTCTTCATATCTAAAGAAGAGATTAGCTGGATACATTATTCTAGGCTAGTAGTTCCTTTCACTTAATTGTTTAACTATTTGATTCCATTCCTTTCTGTCATGTAAGGTTTGTGTCGAGAAGTCCAACGATAATCCAATGGGTTATCCATTATAACTTTCCATTTTCTTCTCCCTGGATGCTCTCATAATTCTGTCTTCGTCACTGATTTTTGATAACTTTAATACAATGTGTCTTGGTGAAGGCCTTTTTGGGTTGAGATAATTGGGTGTTCTGTTGACTTCTTGAATTTCAAACTCAAGCTTATTCCTTAGATTTGGGAAATTCTTGTCATCTATTTGTCTGAAAATGCTTTCTAGTCCCTGCCCCTTTCTTTTCCTTCGATAATGTCCATTATTCTTATGTTTTCATCTCCCAATGGAATCAGCTAGTGCTTGAATTTCTCTTTCATTATTTTTCATTCCTTGGTTTCTCTCTTCTTCCCTTTGATTTATTTCTAAATCTCTGTCTTCGATATCACTGGTTGTTTCTTTCATTTGATCAGCTCGATTTCCCAAGCTCGCTATTTAATTTTTCAACTCTTGCCGTGTGCTTTTCTATTTCCAGAAGATGTATTCTGTTTGTTTTGAGGATTTCGATCTTCTTGCTAAAGAACTCATTTTGCCCATCTAGTTTTTTTGTTTGTTGTTTTTCTTTCTGTTTTTTTTTCAGTTTCTGAAATTGTTGATGTCCCTTGTTTCGGAACTCACTCAGTTTTTTCAGAAGTACCGTCCTGTATTCTCTGTCATATTTATTGCATATTTCTATGTCTGTCAGCTTATTTTCTGGAGATTTTTCTCTTTCTTTCTGAACTGCCTTGTCACCTTGGTTGTTCATGGTGTTTAATAGACTATTTCTCACCTGGGAATTAATGGAAATGTATTCTGCTTTTTTTTTTTTCCAGAAAGAGTTATTATATAAAGATCTCTCTTTAGCCTGCTATAAAGAAGGTGCTTTTCTTTGGTTTCCAGTAGGTGGAGTCTAAGCTTCTTTGATCCCTGCTTTATATAAAGCCTTCAAAATGCCTTTTTCTTTTCTTATAGATATTTCATAAGACTTGATACCCTCAGTTTCTGGCCCTGTCAGTGTTAGCAACAGTTTCAGTAGTGTTTGCTCAGATTCCCCCGGGGTTTCGCAGTGTTTGGTCTCGGAGGGTATGGGGAGAGGGCCTCTCTGTATTGGGAGCTGGGTTCTGCCGCACAGCCTTGGTTTTGCAACCGTGGCTGATAAAAATCAATTGTTGTTTTTCAGCCATCCTGCTTCTCTGCTTTCTGCTCTGGCAACTGGGTCCTGCTGCAGGATGTGTGGCACTCTCAACTCTCCCACAAGGCTGTTAAGGGAACTATCGCACCTTCTCCCATCCCCCTTCTCCTAAAGGTAGCTCAGGAGGCTGTGAGAGACAGCTTCTTTATCCTACTCCACCTCCGAATACCCAGGGTTCTGATCTGTGGTAGCTCTTATGCATAGATCCTACGCTCTGACTTGCTGGTGTGCAGTTTGGGTGTTTTATTTATTTATTTATTTTAAGTTAGATATTCAGCTTACTTTTGTGTCAAGAGGAGAGATCTGGGAATGTCTCTTACTCCACCATGTTTCTCCCAATCTTCAGTTGCATTTTTATACACTAATGATGAACTTTCAGAAATAGAAATTAAGAAAACAATTCCATTTACAATTGCATCAAAAATAATAAAATACCTAGGAATTGAGTTAACCAAGGAGGTGAGAGACCTGTTCTCAGAAATTTAAAAATCATTGAAAAATTTGAATATTATACAAATAAATGGAAGCATATACCATGCTCATGGGTAGGAAGAATCAACATCATTAAAATGGGCATTCTACCCAAAGCAATCTACAGAGTCAATGCAATCTCTATCAAAACACTAATAGCATTTTTTCAGAAAGCTAGAACAAATAATCCTATAATTTATATGAAACTATAAAATCCCAAATAACCACAGCTATCTTGAGAAAGAACAACAAAATTGGAGATAACATACTACCTGATATCAATTTATACTACAAGTCTAAAGTAATCAAAACTGCTTGGTACTGGCATAAAAACAGATATATTAATCAATGAAACAAAATAGAGAACCTCAAAATAAGTCCACGTCTATACTCTCAATTAGTATATGACAAAGGAGGCAAGAATAAACAATGGGGTAAAGACACTTTCTTTAATAAATTGTATTGAGAAAATTGGACAGATACATGCATATAAATAAAAATGGACCACTTTCTTACACCATATACAAGAATAGACTAAAGATGAATTAATGGCTTAATAGTGAGACTTCAAACCATAAAACTTCTAAAAGAAAACATAGGCAGTAAACTCTCTGATATTGCTACTAGTATTTTCTTTTTGAATAGATCTCTTCAGGCATGTGAAACAAAAGAAAAAAAAATAAACAAATTGGACTACATTTTTATCAGTAAGTACATTAAATGGAAAAGAATTAGGTGCTCCAACTAAAAGATAGAGTGGATGAATGGAAAGTAAAACAAGACCCCCTACATGTTGCCTGTAAGAGACTCACTTCAAATTAAAAGACACACATAGACTAAAAGGAAGGAGATGGGAAAAGATATTGCTTTGATGGACCTAGAAAATATTTAAGTCAGACAGAGAAAGATACACACTATGATTTCATTTATATGCAGAATCTAAGAAATAAAAAGAACAAACTAATCAAAAACAGACTCACAAATATAGTGGACAATTTGTTCACAGACGGGGAGGGTGAGGGATGGGAGAATGGGGCGAAGGGTTAAAGAAGTAAAAATTAGTAGCTGATGGATGGTCATGGGGATGGGGAGCACGGCATAGGGAATGCAGTTAGCATTAATATGTTAGCTAGATGGAGGGTCGGGGACAGAGAGAGCAATTGGGTGGATCATTTTATGAACTATATAGATGTTAAACCAATGTACTGTATACTTGAAACTAATTAAAATAAATAAATTTTTTAAAAAAGGAAAAATTAAAAATGGATATACTTTTTGACCCAGAAATTGCACTTCTGGGTATTTATCCAAAGAAAATCAAAACACTAATTTGTAAAGATCTGTGCATCTTTATGTTCATGGCAGCAGTATTCACAATAGCCAAAACATGGAACAACCTAAATACCTATCAACGGATGATTGGATAAAGAATTTGTGTTTCACAGACTCACAGATATAGGGGACAATCTGGTGATGGCCAGAGGGTAAGAGTGTTTGGGGGGCTGGGAGAATGGGATAAGGAGTTAAAGAAGTACAAATTAGTAGTTGATAGATGGTCATGGAGATGTAGTTAGCATTAATGTAATGGCTAGGTGGAGAGCCAAAGGAGAGAGAGAGTGATTAGGTGGATCATTTTATGAACTATATAAATGTCTAACCAATGTACTGTATACTTGAAACTAATAATAAAAAACATTTAAAATATAAAAATAAAAGAAGTTATGTTTCACATATACAATGGAATATTACTCAAATACAAAAAAATAAAATCCTACCATTTGCAACGACATGAAGGGATCTAGAGGTTATTATGCTGAGTGAAATAAATGCGGCAGAGAAAGATAAATACCATATGATTTTGGTTATATGTGAAATTTAAGGAACAATAAAAACCAAACTTATCAAAAACGGACTCACAAATATAGAGGATAATCTGATGACTGCCTGAGGGGAGGGGTGGTGGGGCTGGGAGAAAAGAGTGAAGGGTTATAGAAGTACAAATTAGTAGTTGATAGATGGTCACGGAGATGGGAAGTATGGCATAGGGGATGTAGTAAGCATAATGCAATGGCTGTGTGTAGAGCCAGAGGGGTTATAGAAAAACCAAGGGGATCATTTCATAAACTATATAAATGTCTAACCAATGTATTGTATACTTAAAACTAATAATAAAATAAAATGCTTAAAAAACTGGAAAAATAAAAGTTAAAAATGATGCTAAATTGAATCACATATTTATATGTAATCTGTCCTCAAATTTAAATAAAATACATTTTGCTTAATTAATTGTTTTTGAGTGTTTGGTATTCCACTTTGATCCTCAATTTACTTATGAAAAGGCATTGTATTTTGTCATTGTTGACAGAATATATGAGAAAAATTATGTAAAGTTAATATCAAAGAAACTGATATATATGCACCCAAATTAATTCCTTCCTTTTTTTTTTCTTTACTTGCTATTTAGACAAATGATATAAAGTTAAAAAAAAAGTTAGGCATCGAAGCCTAATATGAAATTTTCATATATACAAACATTTACTTAGAAATATACTAGGCTAATTTTTATATTCATAGCCCAATTTAAAAACAAAAAAAAATAATCAGAGGTAGGTGTACTTTGAGGGAAGAAGGTGAATTAGGTTTTTGATATTTTATCCTATTCAAGTACAAGATTCTTGACTGCGGTCAGAATTGCTGAATAATATTGAGAGTCTTCCCCAGAGGTACTACTTGAAGATTTGATACAAGATAAAATTACCAAAGAAGAGATCAAATAAGAGGTCAGAGAAGAATATTTGCTCCTGGTCAGTTGAAAAACTTATCCTAACAATTTCTAATTTTCTATAAGTTTGGAAATATGTCACAATAATGGTCCTGTTCAAAGTTGATCTATTTCCTTGAGTATTGATTATTCATCAGATATTCTCATAGACGTTTCATTTATATGGACTCATGTAATTTCTCTAGTTACCTTCAAGTAGATTTTAATAATCTTATTTGTATATGTGAGAAAGACAAGCTTCAGAGATGTTAAGTGATTTATGAAAGTACATGTAGTCAATGGAATCAGAAATGCAATCCAGATCTGATTCTTAAACTAAAAAAAAAAAAAAAACAGTTTACTATCTGGCCAAATTTTCACCATCAAAACATCTTTCCTTATATGCTATGGTCCTTAAAGGGTATAGAAATGAAAATCAACTGGTCAGACCTGAGTTTGAATCCTGGCTCTGTCACTTACTGTGTGTGTAAATTGGGGCAATAACATCTTTGTAACACAGATTCCTTACATGTAGAAATGGTTATATAACGAATGTAAAAATCTAGTTTAGTGTTAGACGTGTTCTTAATTGCATACTTGTTCCCTCCTTTCATTTATTCTTTTATCATTAAATTCTGCCTAGAAAAAAATGAGAGTTCATCCTACTGAAAATATTCCTCTCTCAGGGCATACTCTATCTTTTGAGTAAATACACATTTTAACGCATTCTCACTTGGAACATCGACTATTATCCTCTTTCAAATTATCATTAAAATAACTTTATACACACACACACACTTAATAACCAGCATTTGAAAAAATTTTGTCATTTCTATTTTCTTGCTCTAAAATACAAGTGTTCATCATTTGACAAATTCATCATTATTCTTTCAGTTTCTATTATTAGGACTACCAGCACATATCTCTTTCCAAGTACCAAACAAGTACAAATCTATCATATGGAATTGGACATGATTTCAAAACTGCTTTGTAAATCAATAAGCCTGGAATGTGAATCTAAACTAACATAAAATAATGTTGAATATCAAATGCAATATTTAAAAAAAAAAGCACTTAATAAACATGTACTGAATGTTTATTAACATTCTCTTCATTAAAAAAAGTAGCAAATTATAGCAGTATTAGAGGTTAAATCAATGCTAGGTTGCATATTTAAAATTTTATTTAAAACATTTTAAGTTACTTTGTTTTGAGAATCCGAATTATAGTATACAAAAAATTAGAGTTAGACTAACTAAAAAGAACTCAAGAGCTGTCTTTTCTGTGCTTACCGCATCCATCCTTCCCATTAGCCAGGTGTGATTTTTCCTTACCCGTCTGTGGATGCTTACCTATCTGAAACTGAGCATCACTGTTGGCACTGGGTAGAATGCAAGTTTGAAACAGATTCTTTGTTACTGTTGTGCCTTAGTGGTATCTGAATTTCAGGTCATTTGCTATAAAACCTTTGCTTGTATTTTCTTTATATACCATTATGATTACTTGAAATTTGAATCATAGAATTGCCTATCTATCCCTCCCTACCTAAATCATTTTACCTGACCTTGTCATCTTATCTCTGACTGATTCCTACTTTGGCATCCCCCCTTATTTTAGGCAAAATCATAGTTTTATTCACCTTATCCTAGTTTTTTTTCCCCCTCTTTTCCTGCCACTTAACTCCTAGCCCAATGCTTTCTATG
This sequence comes from Pteropus alecto, assembly GCF_000325575.1. NCBI lineage: Eukaryota > Metazoa > Chordata > Mammalia > Chiroptera > Pteropodidae > Pteropus > Pteropus alecto. The sequence goes on along the minus strand of NW_006433133.1, from coordinate 1,209,507 downwards.
AATTTTGTTGTTAGATGTCCACATATGCCTTTACATGACTATTCCACAATGTTTCTCTTCCTTCTTAGCACTCTATGAACTTCACAAGATGTCTAAATTGCCTAGATCTACTTCTCAACCTTCCATCATCCTCCACTCAAGTCAACATCTTCTGCAATGCTCTCCTCTCCAGACATTTCCTACCATTTGCCTCCATCAAAACTTACCTAACCTCTGATTCATTATTTCAAGGCCCAGATCTCTAGTAAGTTTGACACGATAAATAAAATCTAGTTTAGGTATTAATGACTGGTTTTAAGTTAACATACAGCTCCTACCAAGAAACAAAATTTTATTTTTCCTTGGATTTTCATACTTGAAATCCAAATAAGTGTGGCTGGTAAGGGAACTATGTTGTGAGTTGTATTTATCTTCGAAACCTCTTTCAAAACACATTATGCAGTAGATATTATGGCCATTAAAATTCTGTATTATTTCTGAAAAATCATCTCCTGAGAATGTGTATTTACACACATGCTGGAGTTAAACACTCCAGCATACATTTACTCTATCTAGAAATATGTTTGACATTGAATGTATATTGGATATAATTTTCTCTGTAAAGTTCAGTTATATTTCCCAAATGCAATTATCATATTTGAATGGACTCTATTCCCCAAAGAAGAAAACTTCCTATATTTTGAAAGAAAATCAATGCAATATAAAATTAACCAAAAAGATAAAGAGCATTGAAGACCATATTACAGATAAAGAATGAAAAAAAAAAAAATGAGTCTTCATCAAGGCAAATGTAGACCATAATTCAACCTTGCTAATTAGAACAAAAATATTTTGGAACTATTAACAATTTTAGCAACTTACAAATATGCAAAAACATCACTATCTTCCCTATTCATACCCTCTGCTTGCTTCCATGTCAGAATCCAAATCTTCTCAACATTCCCTTGAAAATAATAGAACCAGATTTCTATTTACAGCAAATAGACCTTAGTAGCAAATTCACATAAAATCCAAATAAATAAATGATAAAAGAATCCTTTAAAATGAACTCTCTGTTATATTCTTATGAAGGGTTCTCCAGACAGCTTTTCTTAGTCTGATCAAGACTGCTATAACAAGATACCATAGACTAAGTGATTTAAACAACAGAAATTTCTCATGGTGCTGGAGGCTGGGAAGTCTAAGATCGAGGCACTGGCAAATTTGGAATCTAGCGAGGACCTGCTTTCTGATTCAAAGACAGAGCATTCTGGCTGTCATCCTACATTGCAGAAGGAGCAAGAGATCTTTTTAAGGCCCCTTTTATAAGGGCACTAATCCCATTTATGAAGGCTCTGCCTTCATGACCTAATCACCATCCAAGGGCCGCATCACCTTAGGGATTAGAGTTTCAACATATGAATTGTGGAGGGACACAAACATTCAGACTATAGCACAGCCAAGCTAAAAGTGAGTTCTTCCTGCTTTGAACTCTATTCCTACTATTCTTCTGGTACCCATATCACAGTCTAATATGTATTGCAGCAGTTTATATACATATTTTGCCCTTTGACTAAAAGATATGTTTCTTGATGGAAGATATTATAATCTATCATCAAATCTCTAATGCTTATTAGAGTTTTTAGCCCATTTAAATATTGCCATGTCTAAAATAAATAATTCTACTCTTATTCCTTAATTCACCATTGATCTGTTTGTTCAACAAATATTTATTAAATACCTGTAATGTGCAAGGCTCTTTCTTACTAAAAAGGCATACAGTGATTAATAAGACATGGTTCTTGCTATCACAGAGCTTATATTAATATTGGAGAGACAATAGCATCAATTAATTAGCTGATAAATTACGTCATTAAAATGTAATAAGTAAAAAAAAAAACATATCAGCAGTTGCCATGAGTTGAAGGATTAACTACAAAAAGGATATACAGGGGAAACTTATAGGGTAAAATAACTGTTCTCTAATTTAGAATGAAGAACTTGTACTGTATTTGGGCAGTAGATACATGTTTACATACATTTGTCACAACCTATAGAACTTTACATTACACAAAGTGAATTTTAATGTATGTAAACTAAAAAATAAAATCATTGGGATGTTGGGATATCTCGGGATGGAATGTAGACTATGATAAATGAATCTATCTCTATTCCAAAAGTATACATGTATGTGTTTTCTTGCTCTGTCCACTGAAAGGGGCTAGACATAATGAAACTCCAATAACAACAAGCATAATCAGTGTCCAAATCTTGGTCTATAAACACCATTCGCCACTAAAAGTCATCAGTGCTCCTTGGAGACATGGCTGATACTAGGCCTGGAGTGAGGAATATATAAAATGAGCCTGGAGCATATTATATAGCAGAACGTACAAAAGTGCTCCCCCTTCCTGAGAAAAATTCACAATGATAGGGATGTGTTGGAGGGACACTGGAAACAATTGAAAAGTTCCCAAATCTAGAACAATTTGAGCAACATAATCAGTAAAGTGGGATTGGATTTTCACCCAAAGCATAAAAGCAATACATGAGTTCATAGTGATATTAACAAAAAAATAAAAATAAAAATAAATAAGAGAGTGGAGGAAAACATTTCTTACAAAGAAATTCCGAATAACATGGACAGATACTTCCTCCTCATGGAGGTGGAGATTAATCCCCTCCCATCCCTATTAGGATAGTCTGGATTTAGCGACTCACTTCCCAAAACAGAGTAGGGACAGGGAAAAATAGTAACTTTATAAATAAACCTGGCAAACACTACATTAACCAAGTGATTCAAGTTAACATCATCAGTGATATCATATGGATATTATGTAAATGCTGATAAATGTAATAAGAAGGGTACTTCATCTCTGCGGTATTTTTCCAGGAAGAGTTCCTTAATGGGAAGATAGGCAGAATCCAAATTAAGTCTAAAATTTTGTTACTAGAAATGCATCAATATTTGTTTCTTTGACAAGTGCACTATGGACATGTAACATGTTCATAATTGGAGAAATATGATGAGGGGTATACTGGAACTCTCTGTACTATCTTTAAGACTTTTTTTTTTAATAAATACCAAATTATTTTTAAATAAAAGTTTAGTAAATGTAATAAGTGATTCAAAGGAGATATGTATATATAGATAGATAAAGATAGAGATATAGAAATATAGATAGATAGATATATAGATAGATAAATAGATAGATGATAGATAGATGATAGATAGATAGATAGATAGATAGATAGATAGATAGATGATCGATAGATGATACATACATACTTACATACATACCTACATAGATGATAGATGATGGATGTAATAGAGATAGAGAGAGATAGAGATAGAGATAGAGATAGATAGAGATGGAGATAGAAAGAGGTAGAGATAAATAGATATATACATGTATATCTCCATGCATTGTTTAAGGGTCTTGCTAAGACCTATCTTACCGTTTTGTCTTTAGCTTCTTAGAGATCCTCTCTATCCTTCTGTCCATTTGCACTACACCTAGAACCATCTTTCTACAAAAATGCTTTCATTGTTCTACTTCTCTGCTCAAAAACCTAGTGTGCCTTCCCATTTCTGTAGGAGTAATCTCAAACTCCTCAGGTAGAAATAAAAAATTTCTTCATACCACTGATTCTTACTTCTTCTTTCCAAACTTGTGTATGTATAAATTGAATAGATGAACAAATGTTTATTGGAATAAAATAACAAATATTTATTAAGCACCAAACATTCTGCTTGGTACTATAGAAAGTAGTAAAATGTCATACCTGTCATGGAATCATAAACAGAAACATAATTCTTAGTATTATAAATACCAAAGTAGAATGGATAAAATAATACTACATAGATAAATAACTCACAGGGAAAGGAAAAGAAAAGATGAGTCATGAATGGAAGTAGAAATTGACCAAGCAAAGAAGTGTGTTTCATTCAAAGAGAAACAATGACAAATTCAGGAAGCCATGACATACTTGTACAGGGAACAGGGACTAGAGAGTGTAGGGTATGTCCTGGAGAGAGGCAGATAAGATTAAAAGAGCAAGTTAAAGTCATACTGTGAAGGGTCTTGGATTCTTGGTTAAGAAATTTTATTTTCTTTATGAAAGCTATATATAACCTCTTTGCTAAAATGCTAAGTCATCAAGCACATTATCTGTCATATCACATCATCCTCTAGTTATTTTCCATATGAAGAACTCTGACAAATCTTGCATTTATAGAATGATTGCCAGTCAAGTCTTCCATTTTTGGATCCCAATATTACATAGCAGAGTACTGGGTTTATTAAGTAGCAGTACTTGGAAATTTTCACTTAATATAGCCTTATTTATTTATGTCAGGCATTCTTATTCATTTATAAGACAAAAATCAATGGAAAAAAGTTTATTGTTTTTTTTGAGAACCACATCAGTAAACATTTTATTCTAGTATTTGCATTTCTAATAAGTTCATTAGAAATGTAACTGCATATATTTCCTTATGTTTTAGTACCAGTCAGTATTATTATTATGCACAAAATGTAATGTGTGTATGTAAATCCGATCATCTGCAAAGGTCACCAAAGATGATCCAGATTACAATTCATTTGTTTAGTGGCCTCAAATTGACCTATTGTGTATGTATACTTTTAGAATCCATAAAAGCCAGGTGTCCCTGGGAATATTACCCAATATTTGGAATCATGGGGATTTCCAAACTTGTTTATAGTTGTAGGCAGTAATGAATGAAATTGAGTTGTGGTCTGTTTTCTTGTTCCTCTTGCAATCCATAATGTTTACTGCTGACTACTAAATTATCATTGTGATCTTGAGAGACAAAGGAAAAGTTTGCTGAATATTATGCAAGTAGGTCCCAGGTTTTTTCCTCATTCTCTTTCTTCCAGGGAAATAGATTACATGAAACATTTTTAGACTGCCAGAGAAAATTGATTACAGTTTTAAGGCCTACAAATGTGTGAGACATTTTCACCTCTATATTGCAAATGAGAAGACAAACACAAAGAGGCTAAGTGAATACTTTAAAATAACGGAGCCAATTAATATTAATTCTAGGACCAGTTCAGTTCTCTTGAAGCAGTATTTTATAAAAACTATGAAGTTCAACAGTAGCCCAGATATCACAAATGCATTTTAGAAGAACACTAGAAAGTAATTAAACCGCCTGATGCAGAATACCCTGGGAAAATTTTCATACTGGAAAGAAGCTCTTTTCGGGGTTCCATTTTTGAAATCAGATGCTACTGAAGGCATCCAGGAAAGTTACAAAACAACAAAATCTAGTTTGTCATTAAATTTATTCACATACCAGAAAAACAATATTCTTCTTGTACAGTATTAACCATCGCACATATTAATATTTTTTATTCATCCAACAGAATCATAGTAATACAAAAAAAGAACATTTAACTGAATAAAAACCAAATAGGCCAGACTGCTTATGTAAATCCAAACATCTATAATGGTCACCAAAGTTGATCAAAATTACAATTCCAAAATGAAGCTCCTGATTACTTTGACTTGGGAATTAGGCTGTGTGATATGAGTGACAGCTGTGCCAGGTAATAAAAGAGAAACTCCAAAAAATATACACAACACTGTACAATAATGTTATAAGAAGCAACAGATATAATCAAGATTCACAGAATCTGAACTTATGCTTAGCAAAGATAGTTTTATTCCATAGAGATTTAGGAATAGTTCTTTTTTCCCCTAAATTAACAGGAGATATGGGTAGCCTCAAGGTAAAATGATATCTGTATTTTCTGATTTACCTAAGCTGGCTGAAAGCAGTCTTCATGTTTTCTTATTGTTATTCATCTGAAGCTTATTTTACTATTCCAATTCCAAGGAAGTGAAAGGTACAATCATTTTTCTTTTCACTTCTCAATTTTCCTCTTACTCTACTTTGTTTTTGGGGACTTTCTTTTTCTAGCCCAGTGACCAGCCAATTAATTTATACCATAAGTTAAAGGAAATTAACATAATAAATTCAAAATATACAAGGCTATCTCCTACTCACAGATGTGAAAATATAATTTTCCTTAAAAATAAATGAGGATAATAAGTATTCAGCCTTAAATATAATTGGATAATAGTACAGATGACATAATTTATTTTCCAAGTTCTAAGATATCAGTAGAAAAAAGATCTCTCTAACAAACTAGACTTCATCATTTTTTCTCCTATGACTAGGTAACAAGGACATCAATTTGAAGGTTAGAGAAAGAAAGGATGGTATAAAAAGACATTTGAGATTTTTTTTAAAAGTGGAATATGTGCTGATTATATCTCAACAGACCTTTTCTTATCCTATTATGTCATAGTACTCTACTTTACAGAAAACACCACCTATGCCATAACTCTTAAATAATGTTAGAAGGTAAGGCATTTTATCAAAGAGATAACCAAGACAGAAAATGTTAAATAATTATATTAGTTTTCTACTGCATTGTAACAAATTACCCAAAGTACAATGTCTTAAAACAATAGAAATGCATTATCTCACAGTTCTGTATGTCAAAAGTCTGGGTGGGCTTAGTTGGTTTCTCTGCTCTAGGTTTCACAAGGCAGAATCAAGGTGTCAACTAGCTTGTGCTCTTATCTGAAGGCTTTAGGGGAAAATCCTCTCACCCTCAATTCACCCTCAATACATTTCCCTGACATTCCGTTTCACCTTCAGAGTCAGCAATGGTAGGTTGAGTCCTCAAGCTTCAAATCTCTCTGATGGCTTTTTCTTCATCTTTCTTGTCTTCAGCTTGAGAAAGTTCTCTGCTTTTAAGGGCTCATATGATTAGATTGGGCCCATTCAGATAATCCGGAATCATTTCCCTATGTTGGGGCCTGTACACTTAATTACAAATGCAAATTCTTTTGTCACATAAGTTAATATAATCACAAATTCTGGGATTAGGGCTTGGACATCTTTGGGATGGACAGTATTTGGCCTACTATAGTAAACTACTCAAGACAAAAAATAGGAAAACGATGTAGTAGTTTGTTAAAAATCTAGGGCTCTTCCTACCTCTGTGTATCTCTTTCCACTAAACTGTGCTACCCTGTCAGTCATTTCTTTTCTAAGTTAATTAACAAAGACTGATGAGTTAACACAACTATATTATACAGTAAATACTATGTCTTGAGAATAAGTAATGTTGCTGAAAATGGAAAAATTAGGGAATTTTATTAAGAGGTCCAAGAAGCTAGGGGATTCTAAGCAATAAGTTGGTCTCTGGGAAGAAATCTGCCATTTTTCAGTCAAAAACTCATAATTTTAGTTATATAAAGTTAATATGTAAAAAGGAACTCCATTTCATTATATGATACTATATCTTCACTACATGACAAAATATTGATTAGAATAATTATTAAAGATCAACCATAATGTAATGAATGCCATTCCATCTGAATGTTAAGATATTTTAAGGATTTTGTTATGGTTGGTCTCTCTTCCCCTGTGAATGCAATGAAGAACCATACTTTGGTTTTCTCTTTCTGACTTTAATTTCACTGAAGGATACACACACACACACACACACACACACACCACACACACACACACACACACACACACAATCTCCAGAAGTCAGCCTCCCATTTTAAGCTGTGTGCTTAACTAATCAAGAGATCTGAATTTTACTCTTAGATATGCCACTCTCTGATTTTTGTCCCATAACTTTAGGCCTTTGGGTCTCAGTGTCCTTTTTATTAAATTAAATGGGATAATCTAGATGATCTTTCATGTTCATGATATCTCTGATTTTCTAATATCTCATTATCTCAAATATTTAAATGAAATATCATTGATATCCTATTTACAACTGCTATTTATCCAAGAGATTCTGTGAATCTCTACTGGAATTTTAAATGAGAGATCTTAGATACCAAACTCTGAATACTTTGAATTTAAAAATCAATGAGTCTTTTATACTGCCAGACTACTGTCATTGGTCTTATTGCTATATTTTCAACAGAGAGGGTGCTTTCTGAACAATGAATTTTATACTATTTTTAAAAAAATTATTCTCTGACCAGAAACTTTCAGTGTATGAACTGCCTTTGAGGACAACTTAATATCTATTATTCTAACTTTTTTTCTTTCTATGTATTTGGAAGATGGTGGTAAAAATATATAGGCTGAAAAACACAGTCCAAAAGCTTCCTATTCCATTTAAATGCCACTGGAAATTTTGCATTAAATTTCTAATGGGAAGATGAAATAGGGGGACTGATCACAGGTGTTTCTATTTAGCAGTCTAGTAAGATGGCTGTGAGAAAGACAGGAATATGTTAATTTTTAATTGAGGTAGACAAACTTCTGTAACAAGCTAACCCCCAAATTTCAGTGGTTTAACAGGGTAAAAGTGTATTTCTTTACTCAGTATATATTGTTGGTGGTAATAGGAGTGGTATGACTTCTGCTCCACACAGTTATTAAGGAACGCAGGCTACTAACAGCTCTACGATCTTCAATAGATGATTTCCAGGGTCACCCATGAAGATAATATACAGTCAGCACATTAGGAAAGATAATAAAGGATGGTAAATAGAATATTTTAATGTTTCAAGCTTGAAAGAACATATTATTTTCCTCTATATACCTATGAATATAAATCATCCAACAAGCCATACCTAAATGCAAAGTAGGCTGAAAAATGCAGTTCAGTCATGTGCCCTGGAGGACTGAATTGATTGAATGAGGCCCGCCCATTACTTATAGTTAAATGATTGTAGAGGTTAACCACATCTACAAAATGTCTTTAAAGCAGCACCTAGATTAGTGTTTGATTAAATAACTAGACAGTTTAGCCTACCAAGTCTAGTTTAGCCAAGTTGACACAGAAAACTAACCATCACAGTATATATTGAAGGAATTTAAATATTTAAAATACAGGGGATTATTTATTTCCTAATATCTAAAATAAATCTCTTAAAGATAATACTGGGTTTGGGTGTAAAAAAATAAGAAAAGTTAATTGGTTCTCAATGATTATTATTTTCAAGACCTTTCTTTTTTAATATTTTCAAAAATTCTTAATTATAGTTAACATATGATATATTAGTTTCAGGTCTATAACATAGCAATTATATATTTATATAACTTACAAAGTGATCAACATGATAAATCTAGTACCCATGTGACACTGTACATAATTATTACATTACTATATTCCTTATGCTATGCTTTATATCCCTGTAACTATTTTGCAGCTACCAATTTATATTTCGTAATCCCATTCCCTTTTTCACCTACCTCCAAACCCCCTCCCATCTGGCAACCATCAAAATGTTCTCTATATCTGAGTTTGTTTCTGTTTTGCTTATTTATTTTGTTCTTTAGATTTTACATGTAAGTGCAATCATATGACATTTGTCTTTCTCTATCTAATTTATTTTATTCAGCACAATGCCCTGTAGGTCTATCCATGTTGTTCCAGATGGCAAGATTTCATTATTTTGTAATGGCTATATATACACACCACCTCTTCTTTATCCACTCATCTATTAAAGGACACCCAGGTGGTCTCCATATCTTGGTTATTGTAAATAACACTGCAATAAACATATGGATGCACATGTCTCTTTGAAGTAATGTTTTGGATTTCTTCAAATAAATACCCAGAAGTGGGATAACTGGGCCCTTCTTTGTCTCTTGTTACAGCATTTGTTTTAAAGTCTATTTTGTCTGGTATAAATATTGCAATTCTGGCTCTTTTTGACCGTTTGTATCCATTTTCATTAAACATCTTTTTCCATCCCTTTACTTTCAGTCTCAATTGAAAGCAAGCCTCTTCTAGGCATGATATGTAAGGATCTTGTTTTCTTACCCATTCGACAACCCTATCTATTGATTAGAGCATTTAATTCATTTACATTTAAAGTAATTTTTGATAGATATGTAGTTATTGCCATTTTATTATTCATATTTTGATCTTTTTCTTCTTTTTTTTTTCTTCTTAAAGAAGTCCCTCTAACATTTTCTATAATATTGGCTTGGTGGCGATGAACTCCTTTAGCTTTTCATTGTCTGGAAAGCTCTTTAGCTGTCTTTTGATTCTAAATGATAGCTTTGCTGGGTAGAGTAATGTTGGTTTTCTGTTCTTGCTTTGCATCACTTTGAATATTTCATGCCATGCCCTTCTGCTCTGCAAAGTCTCTGTTGCAAAATCACCTGACAGTTTTATGGGAGCTCCTTTGTAGGTAACTAACTGTTTTTCCCTTGCTGCCTTTAAGATTCTCTCTTTGTCTCTAACAACTGGCATTTTAATGATGATGTGTATTGGTATTGGCCTCTTGGGTTCATCTTGTTTGGGACTCTCTGAATTTCCTGGGGTTGGATGTCTACTTTCTTCATCAGGTTAGAGAAGTTTCTGTCATTATTTCCTCATACTGGTTTTCAAATCCTTGGCTTTCTCTTCTCCTTCTGGCACCCCTATGATGCAAATGTTGTTATGCTTGATGTTGTCCCAAAGGCCCCTTAAACTATCCTCATGTTTTTGGATTACTTTTTTCTTGTTGCTGTTCTGATTGGGTGTTTTCTGCTATCTTATCTTCTAAATCATTGATTCAGTTCTCCACTTTATCTAATTTATTTTTGATCCTTTCTAATGTATTCTTTATTTTAATTATTGTATATTTCATTTCTGGCTGGTTCTTTAATATGTTTTTCCTTACATTTTTATGTTTTCTACCTTTTCGTTTTAGTTCTCACTGAGTGCATCTACTTTTCCCCTAAGTTCATTAAGCATCCTTATCACCAGTGTGTTGAACTCTGCATTTGGTAGATTGCTTGTCTCTATTTTGTTTAGTTCTTTTTATTTTTATTTTTGGAGCATTGTTCTGTTCTTTCATTTGGGACATGTTTCTTTGTCTCCACATTTTGGCTACCTCCCTGTGTTTGTTTCCATGTATTACGTAAGACTGCTATGTCTCCTGTTCTTAGTAGAGTGGCTTTATGTAGTAGATATCTTATAGGGCCTAGTGGCACAGTCTCCCAGGTCCCCTGAGCCAGGCGTTGCAGGTGTATTTCTCATATAAGTTGTGTATGCCCTCCTGTAGTAGTTAAGCCTTGGTTGCTGTTTGAACATCAGTGGGAGAGAATAACCCTCAGGTGATTGGTTGTGAGGACTGGTCAGAGAATACAGTGGCAGAATTGTTGTGCAGGGGCTAACCCTATGGAGCAGGATTCACTTTAGAGAACTCTGGTGCCTGTTTAGTCTTGCCTTTGGACATGCCATCTTTGGATGAGGCCCTGGGTAGAGCTGTGGCTCAGACCAAAGCCCATCACCAGGTGTTCAGGCTAGGGACTCCTGGGAGAAATCCTGCTACAGGCCAAATTCAGCTGCAGTGTGTGCCCTGCCCAGGGCCACATGGCATGAGCTACCAAGTAATCCGTAGATAGCCACCACCCACGTGAGGTTTTGGCAGTGCCTTCAGAGGCCTAGACACAAACTGAAGCCAGCTGCCACTAGTATTGGGCTTGAGGCTGCTCAACAAGAAGTACAGGGCACACCAAGGCCAGTTGTTGCTTGTTTAGATTTTGTAAACCTTTGAGAGATTTTAAGAAAGTCTACAGCATGAGCCAAGACAGGTCATTTGTATGGGAAATTTACTGGAAGCAGTTTGGGGGGTCTGCAAGGTGGATGAGTCTGGGTCTCAGGGAACCACGAGGGTGAGGTGAGCAGTGTTAGCCAGGTTAATGGAGATTCAGATATGGCAGCTGCCTATGTCTGTATACTGGGCAGGGGTGGTTGAATAAAGGAACAATGCCCTCTTCCAGCTCTTCTGTCTGGGAGAAAGCTGCCCCTCCAGCCTTCACCCTAAGTCTAGACTACACAGTTCCTCCTCTTATGTCCCTGATGACTTTTGAGCAGCTGCCCCAGCACTTGAGCTCAGAGAGAATGATTACTTCAGCCAGTAGGTCCATATGCAGGTCTCTTAAGAAGAATATCTGGTGACTCTAGGCCCCTTCATTTCATCAAGCCATCGTCTCCACTGGTTTTCAGAGCCAGATGCTGTGGGTACTTCTTTTTCTGTTACTGGAACTGTGGGTTAGGGAGCCGGTATTTCTCACTTCTCTAGAGGATCTCCACAGCCAAGGTATTCCTCCTAATTTTTGACCACCATGCCTGGTTGTGGTACCAGCCTGTTCTGTCTCTCTGCCCCTATTACCAGTCACAAGGTGAACTATTATGTGTGTCCTTAGTTGTAGGACTTCTATTCAGCTTGACTTCAGGTGACTCCCAGTTATGGCCGTTCTGTATTTAGTTGTAATATTTATGTGGTTGTAAGAAGGCAAGCATGGTATTTGTTTACTCTACTACCTTGACCACAAGCTCATCTATTTTCAAGACTTTTGATGCAAGACCACATTTATAAATCATGGTCAGTGCACCCCAGAAATCAAATTGGTTAAGAAGGCAAAATTCTTGATAAACTCAATAAAGTCTAAAATAATATTATTTTAAAGCATACCGATATTGTATTAATAAAATAATCCATGTAGAACAACTATGACCTAAACTTGGGAATGATTAAACTTAATTTATCAACGTTCGTTAATGTTTTTACAGTAATTTACATATGAATTACATTAAATCATCATATTAAATGAGTATATCTTATGAAGAAATATCTACAGTAGCAAAAGAAATAATTATATTTGAGAGAATTCTGCATAAAGTTTACTATCAAAGAAGTAAACCTATGTATCATTTGTCACCATTATCACTTATGTTGACCATATTCCTAAAGTAAATTCTTCTTTTCACTTTGTCTTTGGTGACTTAGCTTTCTAAATTACATGGAGAGAAAACACAATGATTAAAAATGAAAAGAAGAACAAAAATCAAGTGCGAAAGAAGCAAGTTTTAATAAACAGATGGATCAGTGACAATTATTTTCAACTCTTTTTTTCCCATGGTTGATATTGCTTTCACCCCCACCAAAGAACTCTACTATGAGGCTGTAACGGTGCCATGAACTGAATGTTTGGGTCTCCCCAAAATTCATATGTTGAAATCATAATATCCAATGTGATGATATTTGAAGACGAGCCATTTAGGAGGTGAGGTAATGAGACCATGACTGGGATTAATATTCTTATAAGAAAAGACAGAATTTATCTCTCTCTCTCCTTTTCTCCCTTCCCTTCCCCTTTCTCCCATGTGAGGATATTACAAAATGATGGCCATCTGCAAACCAGGAAAAGAGCTCTCATCAGACATCAAACATGCCAGTATCTTAATCTTGGACTTTACAGCCTGAAGAACTGTGAGAAATAAATGCTTGTTGTCCAAGTCGCCCAGTTTATGGTAATATTTTATAGCAGCCTGAACTGACTGAAACAGATAGGGATATGCCTATAATAGGCAAAATCTTAATTGATTAATGAAAGATCACACCATCCATAACACAGTTGGTGATTATGCTACTTTCATAGAAAACTAAACCAAAATTATTTTAGCCAATTACTTACAATTTATGACTTTGTCCTCTGACGACTCTTAACACTCCACAATTCTTTTTGTTTCCAACTTGAACGGATTAGCAGTGATACATTTGGTAATTTAAAATTCCCATAAAACTGTCTCTGAAAAGAACATTTTCAATATTTTTAATGAATTTTTAAAAATCTCAGTGACCCTGAACATACTTATAATTTATGCATTTGGAAATGACCTGGATATATATCTTCTATATGAATTAGCTGACAGTTCAAGTTTGATTCATTATCCTTTTAATGCGATTAGAAAAGCTGGTTTTATCTTCTATAAGCATAAATATTTTAATAAATGATACAACTGGAGTAAAGACCAAAGAAAATAAGACAAAAAGATGAAGTAAACAGTTTCATATTAAGATTTTAGAGTGAAAAACTTCTAACTTATATCTACTAATAGAATATTCTGCATGTCGATAATACAATACTTCAGATAATCCAGGAAGAACTTTCTTTTTCTGAACATAGTGGCCTTATGGTTTTTATTTTTTATAATAAATCACTCAAGGATTTCTATAAAAAAAACACACTTGCAACTCATATCAATAAAAGAAATGGCCATCACATTTGCGATCATTAGGAAAGTTTAATGACTTTACTAGATAGCCATAAGGTATTAGTAATCAGGCTGGCTTGTTAAAAAACTCCATAATAGGCTTTGGAAGCTTTCTTAATAATAATATTGTTATAATTTTGAACAACCAAAACAGATACTGCACTGCATGGTCACATATTTTCTTACATCTGACACCTCAAAGATATTTCACAATCTTACTATCTTAGCAAAGGTTGATTTGGGAGCAGACATCTATCTACAGACATGAAAATGATATGGAGATGGAAAAGGGATGTTAGCACAAGGTATACTACATTAATATCAACTGAAATTTTAGGGTGTTTTTATACTTTCTGATGGTTAATTTTACATGTCAATTCGACCAGGCCACAAGGTATACAGATATTTGGTCAAACATTATTTCTAGGTATTTCTGTGGGGGTGTTTATATTCCTAAACTCTAAGATAAAATCATTCCAGCTTGCCTTTATACACTTTTATTTTCCCGGAACATACCCTGGAAAATTTGCTGACAGCTTTTGCCTTGAAACAGTCTTTACTAACATTACATATGTTTTAGACTCTAATTCCTGATTTATCTGAACCATTTTTTCTCAAAATGCTTTTGAGTCCTGCCTTTGCAGCAAGGAATTGACATATCTCTGTGAGAGAATCATATTGTAATTTGTAATCAAAGGTACTTGCTACATCAAAATTTTATTTGGCATTGTGATTCTGAAAAACAAATGTCCTTTACATATTTGACAAAAGATATTTTAAAATAGTTTCATGGAATGTAACTTTATCAGTTCTTGATACACCGAAATAAGTCAATTTTTATATCACCGCTAGTTATTTGTTAGCACAATATCTGGAAATACCTTGCCTTGAACCCTTAGAACAGGACAGCTCTCATATACTTCACTGTCCAAAGAATAATCTAGAAACTAGGTGATGGGAAATGCTCTGATGTTTCCTTGATTTCATTCAAATGGATTTCAGAATATGGAGAGTGGATTGTAAACTGATAAGGTCCTTGCAATCTGTGACATCAACCAAGGATTGCCGCACCTCAACAAACCCTCCTAATAATGGGGAAGTATGAACTGTTCAGGAACAATATGGTGTTGCTCTGAGACAGGAAAGTATGTTCATAACCATGAGCAGACGGAACTGCAAAAGATCATAGCAGGGTGTGGGTTGGCTGATTGTGTAGAGGATGATCTTATCTTAGCCAGCAATTTCATGCTCTTGTATAAAAGAAGCTTGCAAAAATAAAACTGCTCCATTGCTCCACCATCAGTGGACAGTGGTCCTCCTGATCCCACCTTTGTCTCTCTCTTTCTTTTAGACATCTCCCATTGTCTCCACTCAGGTCTCAAGCAGGCCGCGCTGGACGTGGCATCAAAATGCATTCTCTTTTATATGGTCTTCCATTTTGCATTTTAACACTTGTACTTGGATTAGTAAGCTGAGAATTAGAACAAACTTCTGCATCTCAATCAGAACTTTTTAATGCTTGAACTGATTGTTGGATCTTCTGCAACATGCATTTTCTGTGTACTGCTGACCTTGCTGTCAAAATTATGTTATGAATAACATTTATATTTGTCCAACTCAGGGATAAAGCAGCCATGATCACCCCTTTTAGAAAGATATCAACGAGTTATACTAATGGCAAAAACAGCATTTTGTTACATAACTCAGTATAGTTTCTATGCTGTCCATTAGTTCTATTTTTATGTATGTTTGGTTTTTCAAATAAATACAATCATAAAAAAATTATTTCATTCTTTTGCCAATTTGCATGACAATCATGAATTTAGCATGGAATGATGCTTAAGACTTTCTAGAGTACTGGAGCTTTGAGTTTCAATCCTGCCTCTGACACTAAGGAGCTTGTAACCTTGGGTAAATATTTTCCATCCTCTAAGTCTTGCTTTCTTCATCTCAGACTATAGTGTAGTTTATTAAGAGGCATGTCTATGAATCCATCCTTTGTGAATTGAAATCCTGGCTCTACTATTTACCACGTCTCTCACCATGGATAAGATACTTAACTTATTGTGTGCCACAGTGGAGATAATAATCTTACATTACAGGGTTTGTTTAAGTGAGTTTAAGGTAAAGAAATTTGAACACTGTTAGGCACTTACAAAGTGTTTACCAAATATTAGATATGCTAACTTAGGAAGTTAGGCTATTGGACCAGATAAGATTTATAAAGTCTTCTAGTTCTACAATTCTGTTTCTATGACTGTGTATTATAAGCTCCTTAAGAACAGGGCCTGCATGAAATTATTCTCATAAAGTATTAAGCACAACATTTTCCAACTAGTGTATGCTCAAAAATGTTTGTTTAATTAAATGAAACAAAATTTACATTAACCTACATTAAAGCAAAAAGACAATCTTTTGTTATCTATTATTGCCAGGAAATTTTCACCTATTGATCTTTCAAAAAATACTAGAATTTTTAAAAGTTTTTAAAAGCATCAGTACCATTTGATACAAACTTTTAATTTGTTGAACAATTTTCAAATTTCATATTCCAAGATGAAGTCCAAGTCAAGAATAGACTGCTGATGACTTGATTCTGCTGCTTCCTTGGTGAAATATAATGAAATGATTGATATTCTTGAATTATAAGCAGTTTGTCTATAGATCTCAATCAGGGTACTCTCACAGTTCCAGAACTCACAGAATTCTGTGGGAAATAGAAGGTAGAATAAATCCAAGATTTCGAAATTATCATTTTTAGAGAAAGAGGGTAGGTATGTATAGGACATTACACTTAAAGTAGTAAATAGATATTTCTAGTATAGTAGCTCTTACAAAAATGGATAATTCAATCATTTCCTCTATTTATTCCCATTTTCTACATATCAATCTCTTTGAATAGCAAAGAAACTATAATTTCCTCTAGATAATCTAGATCTTAGATTTACCTATAATTTGCTTATAGCTTCTCCAAGACCTAAAAATGGTCCTGTTCAAGGTAGGCTTTGATGATGGGTTTATTTTACATAGGAAAGATTAAAATACACATTTCTGAATGTGAGCATTGAGAATGGGGGAATTCACTGCTAGAAGAGGTTATTTAGTTTAACACCCTCATTTTAAAGATCTAGAAACTGAAGACTAGAGAAGGAAATAAACTTGTCCAAGATCATGTGACTATCTGGTGAAAGTTCTAGTACTAGCATTCAGATCCCCTGTCCTGCACTCTACTGCTCTTTCAATGACAGGGATCTTTCCTCGGATAAAAGGGCAATGGATCCTCCATGTAAAACAAAAGATCTTCCTAAAAAGGAAACTTTGTGGAAAAGTTTAGAGAAAGGGAGCCTTTCATATTTCAAGCAACGTGGTAAATTTTATATCTAACCTACTTGTGAAAAGTAGTTAAAGGCCCCACGGATCTGTGTATTTTGAAATTTGGTGGGCTACGCTAAGGTATTTCTTGCCTTCTGACCATGCTTCTTCCTCTAAGTTGAAGCCCTGTCCTTGTAGAGTAATTTAAGGAAAACAGAGTAGTAGCAGAAACATCTAGAGAGAATCAGTGACAGACAAGATGCAGAAGACATATTCAGAGGGAACAGTGAATATAGAGCTATGATTCTGATCGTTCCACCTCTGTTTGTCAATGCATAGACTACATGAAGCATTATTTAGCTCCTATGTGTTGTCATCACAAACCAAATCTTGAATAAGCTTTCCTTTGCATTGGTTTGTAATTAGGAAGTGCTTCAACATTTATGTTGAATGAATGAATGAATAAAGTACTTAAATTTGAAATGAAATTAAATTTGAAGCGAAATTTATAATTTCACTTAAAATTACTCCTATGAACTATTAAAGCTCTTTTCTGCATATTATCATCATTCACCTGTCTCATTCCTCATTTATTCCCTTACTGAGAAATTAGCAAATAATAGAAATAACAAATGATAAACTATAAAAATATAGGAGGGCAGAGATATGGTCTCTCTTCTTTATCACTGAATCTTTAGTATAATGCTCGATATACAAAAAATGTTCAATAAACAACTAATGAATTTTGATTGGAAGCTTATCAAATAGTAAGCCCTCTCCTCTTCCACAAAGTTTTCCCATTGATTAGTGTACTTGGGACAACAAAAAAACATTGATCACTCATTTGTGGAAAGTCAAAGAACTCGTACAATATCTGTAATTAAACACAGCCTACATATAGATGTAACAAAAAATTAAAAAATGTCCTTACCTCAAATATTTGAACAGACACTTCACTAAAGAATATATTCAGATTGAAAATAAACATGAGATGATGAAGGCAGGAAAAAATTAAAAGAGAATGAAATGAGTAAGGAAGATCATTTATTGTGCACCTAATTATGAAAACTTTCCAAAATTAATACTAAATATAACCCCAGAGCAAATATAATTATCACCAGTCAAATTTAACAGGTGAGGAAATTGACATACAGAAAGGTAAGATAACTTGTCCAAGATCCCAGCCAGTAAATGGTAGAATTGGGATTTGCAACTATATATATCTCCCACAATGTGTTGAAAAAAACATATGTTGTAAAGTTTTCACCTTATCAATAAGGATGATCAATGGTTGCTATCAAAGATTTAAGTTTTGCACTCCTGAACATGTAATTCTCTGTTTTTTTTTTCCTCTTTACCTATGTGATTCATAGGTTTAAAACTGGAAGTGGCAAATCCGATTTACTGTAGAAATTATCTAGATTTGAGATATATGAAACTAGGTTCTGGCTTCCAATGGATAATTAAGACTAAAGAGTTATTGAGACCAAAAAAAGACTGAAAAAGTATGGCACAGAAAGACTGAAATCTATGTTATTAGCTCTCGAATTGAATTTAGATCAAAGGAATTCTCACTACAAACATGAAAGCCTAAGAAAAGCGCTTTCTTTCCAAAATATGACTTGCCTCAAACAGCCATTTTTGAAAATTCTTACTGACTGAGGAAAAAAGGTTATATTTTTCATGAATAACATAAATAGTCTTTAGTATCTTCGATACTCAGAGTTTACTGTCTCCATTTCTAGGTAAAATTATGTGATATTGACTAACTTCATTTCCTTATCCTGATTATTTTCACTCTTTCGAATTTTACATTTGATTAGACACATGCAATTTCCTTAAGAAATTCACAAGCCAGTAAAATAACTAAATTAGATGAGCAGTTATATCTTAAAAAAATGAGATTACTGCCTTGTAAAAATTTATTATTTTTAAATTATATTGTGAAACCATGACACACTAATTGAAATTAAGGAAGAGTTCCTATGATACTTCTGATTAAAAGACATTAACTTCCTTCATTGTTGATATGGTCATCTTTTGAAAGTTAAAAATACAGTTCAGCTCATTTCCCTACTGCAGAACAAATTTCCAGAGAGGAACCCACCCTTGGCTTCCTGGAGGGATTTTTAAAAATTTGTTTTCTATAATCCTTAGCTGTATTGACATACTAGGTCCCATTATTCTTTGTTGCCTGGCTACCATCTCAGCATCATCTGGAGAGAAAACTAGCTTAATAAGCAGGTACTTTAGGGAAGCCAAGTAGTGTACTTCATCAGGAAAAACACGCAGAAAGAAAAAAATTCTTAAATGTACAAAGTACAATTCACAAAGTAACTGTAAGATTTATTTAACCTAAATCAAGTGAGGTTGAAGCCCCAGGGGCAAATATTAAGTATGAAACACCTGAAAAGACCTTCCCAATGTCTAAAAAAAATAATTAGATTAAAGAGCTCAAAATCTTGCATCAAAAACAAGGAGGTATATTCTAGGCCTATCTTAAAAATGATTAATAGTAGTAGTGGTCTTTGTGGGAATCAATAAGGTGAAAATGAATAAATAGACACAACATCAGTCAAGGTCCTAATCCACAGAGGCATATAATAGTATTGAGCAAATTATTAATTTCTCTGAGCCTTAGTTTTCCAGTCAGTTAAATGTTAATGATCAGGTATAGAATTCTTACAGGAAGATATGATATCTTATTTCTAAATCTCTTCCCATGCCATCTTTTTGAAACAAGACAAAGAAAACATGAGAGTGGGGAAAATACTTGTAAACTATATTTTCAAAGAATCTAGGAGACAGAGGAAAACTAGAGTCCAAGGAATTTGTGAATTCTGCAAAAAGCAGCTGAAACTAACAGAGCTGTATAGAAAGCCCATAACAAGCCAAAATAGGAGTTGCAAAGAAGAATGAGAATATAAGGGATCCTCAAGATGGAAGATCTCAAAAATCCTCAGTAAATAATACATTTGAAAGGAAAGAGAGACTATAAGTATAACAAAAATATTCTAATATTAGAACGCTTTAATTCATTAGATTAAGTCTAGGACACCAAGTATACAAAATAAATAAGGATGTTACTTCTGAAAACTTAGTAAGATCTGAAACGATTCATATCAACAATTTCAGGAATTAAAAAAAAAAACTAAATAAGCAGAGCAAGGAGATTGAAACTGTCAAGAAGAACTGAAAAAAGAACTTCTAGAGAGAAAGAAAACACTGGAAGAGTGAAAACAATGAAACTAGGCAAGCTTGGGAAATAGAGTCGATCAAATGGAGGAGAGAATGAGTGACATAGAAGACAGAAATCTAGAAATAAATCAGAAGGAAGAAGAGAGAAACCAAAGAATGATAAATAATGAAAGAGAAATACAGGAACTAGCTGATACCACTAGGACAGGTAACATAAGAATAATGGGTGTTCTCAAAGTGGGGGAAAAGGAGACGGGATTAGAAAGCACTGTCAGACAAATAGATGACAAGAATTTCTCAAATCTAAGGAATGAACGGGAGCTTGGAATTCAAGAATTCAAAGAACACCCAATTATCTCAACTCCAAAAGGCCTTCACCAAGACACATTGTATTAATATTATCAAAATAAAACAACAGAGGTAGAATTATCAGGGCAAACAGGGAAAAGAAGGTAACTAATAAAAGATAATCCATCAGATTATTGTCAGACTCCTCAGCACAAACCTTACAAGCCAGAAAGGAGTGGAAACAAATTTTCAAACTATTAAGTGAAAGCAACTACCAGCCAAGAATAATGTATCCAGCAAAGTTCTTCTTTAGATATGAAGGAGAAATAAAGACATTTCCAGACATAAAAAAAAAAAAAAAAAGAATTAAGGAATTCTCCACTATGAGGCCTGCATTACAGAAAATACTGAAAGGAGTTAGCTTACCTAAAACAAAATGACAAAAAAAAATTAACTATGAGTAAGGCAACTAGCAGGCAGTTAGTAGCAGAGGAGTGCAACCCTTATGAAGAACAGGGCGTTATAAACTCAAAACGATAAGAATAGATTTGCTATAAAAAAGATAGAAATGAACATTCAGCATACATAGGGACAACTTGATACGACAGTGACTAAAAAGGGGAGGATTCAAATATTCAGATTCACAAAGGGGAATAGAGATAAGGCACACACAGAAGAAAATGGACGACTGTATATATATATAAATAATCCTTTTCATATTCATAATGATAAGCACACACTAAACATTCAGAAACGGAGTATATAACACAAAACAAGTAGAACCAGAGGGAAAACTGACAAAAGCCTACCAAAATAAAGAAAACAGAAGCACAAGGACAGGGAAGAAATGGAAACACCGAGCTACTAGAAAGCAGCAGATAAAATAGCTATAAGAAGACCTCATATTTCAATAAACACCCGAAATGTAAATGAACTGAATTCACCAATAAAAAGGCACAGAGTTGCAGAATGAATCAAAAAACAAAACCCAACAATAAGCTACCTCCAGGAGACACATCTCAGTTCCAAAGACAAATATACACTCAAAGTGAAAGGATGGAAAATGATATTTCAAGAAAATGGCATTCAAAGAAAAGTGGCAGTAATGGTACTAATATCAGACAAAATAGACTTCAAAATAAAAAGGATCAAGAAAGATACTGAGGAAAATTTCTTAATAATAAAGGGAATCATGAAACAAGAAGACATAACACTTATTAACATCTATGATCCAAATCAGGGAGTCAAGAAATATCTAAAGCAATTGCTGATAGGACTAAAGGGAGAAAGAGACCAAAACACTATCGTCGTAGGGGACCTAAATACCCCGCTGTCAGATATAGACAGATCATCCAAACAGAAAATCAATAAGGAGACAATATCATTAAATGACACATTAGACCAGCTGGACATAATTGACATATACAGAGCCTGCCATCATGAAACAGCTGCTTATACATTCTTCTCTAGTGCACATGTAACATTCTTAAGAATCAACCACATACTGGGACACAGGAATAGCCTCAACAAATATAAGAGGGTTGAAATCATACCAACCATATTCTCTGATCATAATGCTTTAAAAGTAGAGATCAACTGCAAAAAAATATCAGGAAGAAACAAAAATACATGGAGATTAAACAACATACTACTGAAGAATACTAGGTCAGAGAAGAAATAAAAAGTGAGATAAAGAGATACATAGAAACAAATGATAATGAAAGTATATCAAAACTTTTGGGACATGGCAAAAGTGGTCATAAGAGTAAAATTCATATTACAGGCCTATCTCCAAAATCAAGAATGAGCCCAAATAAAAATCCTAATGCTTCATCTTAAAAATCTAGAAAAAAAAAAGAACAAATAAGGCCTAAAGTTAGCAGAAGGAAAGAAATAAAATTAGAGCAGAAATAAATGAAATAGAAAACAAACAAACAAACAAACAAAAACAATAGAAAAGTAAAGCCAACAAAGAGCTAGTTCTTTGAGAAGGTTAATAAAATTGATAAATCCGTGGGTAGACTCACTAAAGAAAAAAAGAGTAAAGATACAAATAAATAACATCTGAGCCTCAAGTATGAAAGAAGGGAAATTAAGACAGATGCCACAGAAATATAAAAGATCATACCAGAATACTATAAAAAGTATATAACACCAAATTTAATAACCTAGAAGAAATGGACTAGTACTTAGAAAAATAAAATTTTTATGGATTGAATCAAGAAGAACTGTAAAATCCAAATAGACCGATCACCAGTGTGGAAATTGAAACAATCAGCAAAAACCTACCAAAAGGTAAAAGCCCAGGACCAGATGGCTTCATCAGTGAATTCTACCAAACATTCAAAGAAGATTTTATACCTATTCTCCTCAAATTCTTCCAAAAATTCAAAGAGGAGGCAATACTTCCCAACACATTTTACGAGACCAATGTTACTCTGATACCAAAACCTACTAAAGATAACACAAAAAGAGAAAACTACAGACCAATATCTTTCATGAACACAGGTGCAAAAATTCCAAATGTGATACTATTGAACTGAATACAGCAATATATTAAAAAGATTATTGATCACAGTCAAGTTGGTTTCATCCCATGGGAACAAGGATGGTTCAACATATTCAAATCAATTAATGTGATACACATAAATAAATTAAAAAATAAGAATCATATGATCATATCAA
Source organism: Pteropus alecto (assembly GCF_000325575.1). NCBI lineage: Eukaryota > Metazoa > Chordata > Mammalia > Chiroptera > Pteropodidae > Pteropus > Pteropus alecto. Next base: position 1,185,973 of record NW_006433133.1, on the reverse strand, counting down.
TAGATGCAGAAAAAAACCTTCGATAAGATAAAGCATCTATTTATGATCGAAACAGTTAACAAAATCAGTAGAGAAGGAAAGTATCTTAACAAAATGAAGGCCATATATGACAAATCCTCAGCCAACATTATACTTAATGGTTAAAAACTAAAAATCTTCCCTCTAAGATCAGGAACAAGGCAAGTCTATCCATTGTCACTACTATTATTCAATATAAAATTGGAAATCCTAGCCAGTGCAATCAGAGAAGAGAAATATATAAAAGCCATCCAAATAGGAAACAAAGAAGTTAAACTGTCACTATTTGTGGATGACATGATTCTCTATATAGAAAACTCTAAAGACTCCACAAGAACACTACTAGAAATAATAAGCAAATACAGTAAAGTTTCTGGATACAAAATCAACGTTCAAAAATCCATAGCTTTTCTTTACTCTAATAATGAAGTGTTAGAAAAAGAAGTGGAAATAATAATTCCTTTTGGAATGGCAAAAAAAAGAATAAAATACCTAAGAATATATTTAACGAAACAAGTGAAGGACCTATATAATGAAAACTATAAGACCCTATTAAAAAAAATCGAAGAAGATATAAAGAAATGGAAAGATATTTTGTGTTCTTGGATTGGAAGAATCAACATAGTTAAAATGAACATATTACCTAAAGCATTATACAGATTTAATGCAATACCCATCAAAATATCAGCAGTTTTTTTTAAATAAATAGAACAAAAAATCATTACATTTGTATGGAAGCACATAAGACTCTGAATTGTCCACATCATTCTCAGAAAAATGCACGAGGCTGTAGGCATCACACTGCCCAACTTCAAATTATACTACAAAGTGACAGTAATCAAAATGGCATGGTATTGGCAGTAAAACAGACACACGGACCACTGGAACAGAATCAAGAGTCCAGAAGTAAACCTATATTTATATGGGCAAATATTTTTTGACAAAAATATATATATATATGCAGTAGAGAAAGGAAAACCTCTTCAATAAATAGTGCTGAGAAAACTGGAAAGCCACCTGCAACAGAATGAAACTACACTGTTGTCTATCACCACACACCAAAATTAACTCAAAATGGATTAAGGACCTGAAAATAAGACCTGAAACAATAAAAGGCATAGAAGAAAACATAGGAACAAAACTCAAGGACCTTGGACCTAAGGAGGATTTTATGAATTTGACCTCAAGGGAAGTAAAAGTAAAAATAAATGAATGGGACTACATCTAACTAAAAACTCCTCAGCAAAGGAAATTGTCAACAAGGTAAAGAGAGAATTATCCAAATGGGAAAATACATTTGCAAGCAACACCTCCAATAAGGGCCTAATATTCAAATATACAAAGAACTCATACAACTCAATAACAACAACAACAACAACAAAATGATTCAATCAGAAAATGGGCAGATGACCTGAAAAGATACTTCTCCCTTGAGGACATACAAATGGCAAACAAATATATGAGAAGATGCTCAACATTTCTAGCTATTAGGGCAATACAAATCAAAACCACAATGAAATACCATCCCATATCTGTTAGAATAGCTACAATCATCAGGACAAGTAATAACAAATGCTCGAGAGGATGATGAGAAAAAGAAACCCTCATACACTGCTGGTAGGACTGCAAATTGGTACAGACACTATGGAAAACAGTATGGAGTTTCCTCAGAAAACTAAAAATTGATCTACCATATGATCCAGCAATCTCTCTACTGGGTATTTACCCCAAACCCTTGAAAACCCATATCCAAAAAGATATTTGCACATTGATGTTCATGCAACATTATTCACAGTGTCCAGGACATGGAAACAACAGAAGTGTCCTATGATAGATGATTGGCTAAAGAAGCTGTGGTACATATATACAATGGAATATTCCTCAGCCATAAGAAGAGATGAAATACTGACATTTGTGACAACATGGATGGACCTCGAGATAATCATGCTAAGCGAAATAAGCCAGACAGAAAAAGTTGAAAATCACATGACATCACTTATATGTGGGTTATATACCTATTTGTTCATGGAACTAAAATTAAAAGTGATTAAGGACTACAAAAGTAGAAAATCAGTGGTGGTTATTGGTTATTGCTCATCAGCCAGATATGCTTCAGTCCACCATAGTTACAATCTTGAAGAACAAGAAGAAAGTGGCAGAAGTTGTTAAAAATTTGTCTTATTGAAAGCAACGAGACTAACAAATATTTAAGAAGGACCTATTATCAGACATGGAAAAACTTCTAATAAACTGAATTGACGACCGCCTCGAAATTAACAAAATGAGACCAACCACCCAATAAAAAAAGGAAAAAAAAAAAAAAGATGTGATGATTAATTTTATGTCTCACCTTGTCTAGGCCATAGTACCCAGATGTTTGGTCAAATACCATTCTCGATGTCTCTGCGAAGGAATTGTTTAGATGGTATTAACATTTAAACCAGTAGACTGAATAAAGCCAAGACTAAGCCTCATCACATTAGTTAAAGACTTCAAGAGAAAAGAAGACTGAAATCCCCTGAGAAAAAGGGAATTCTGCCTCCAGACGGCCTTTGAACTTGAGCAGTAATATCAGCTTTTCTTTGGTGCTCGAGTCTACCAGCCTGCTCTGCAGAGTTTCCATCTCCCATGACTTCATGAGCCATTTCCTTAAAATCTCTTTCTGTATACAGATATAGACACACACACATACTTCCTATTGTTTCTCTGGGGAACTCATAAATATAAAGGCCCAGAGAATTCACATACAAAAACTCTACCAAAATGGACCTTAAATATGTGAAAACGGGTTCTATCACACTTATATAAGAGAAATAAAAAAAGTAAAACTACCCAAGACATCATTTTAACATTTTAGTTTGCAAAATAATCCTAAAGTTTTACAACAGGCACTCTTATAAATTGTTAACAGGATCATAAAATAATAGAACATATATGGAGGGAAATTTGGCAAAATCTATCAAAGTTGCAAATATACTTATTTTTTGAGCAATAATCTCACTTCTTGGAATTTATCTCACTACTTTGTACACATAAAAAATGAAGTATATTCTAGGTTATTCCTTGCAGCATTATTTAAAATAGTAAAAGACTGAAATTAACACAACTGACCATCATTAAATAATATGAAGCTTTTAAAAAGCTAAGAACCATGTGATTTTCACTCATGTGAGATATAAAGTTGAAAACAACAAAAGATTAAGACAAAGAAACAATAAAAAACTCAGACATAGCTGTTTACTGGTTATGAGGGAAGAAGGAAGGGGGTAGGTAGTAAAAGGTGAAGGGGGTTAAATATATGGTGATGGAAGGAGATCTAATTTGAGGTGCTGAACACAGTGTAATGTACAATTGTACACTTGAAACCTATATAATTTTATTAACTAATGTCACCCCAATAAATCTAATTAAAAAATAGAAATATAAGGAAGCTCTTTATTTACTCAAAAGATCGCCTAGATAGATCTGTCAAGTAAAAACAAAACAAAACAAGGACAAAACAATGAAGATAGTGTTCTATATTTTGTGTAAGAAAGAAGAAAATGTGAGAATATAATGTATATATATATATTTGTATTACTTTGTATTCGTGTCAATAAGCATTGTAAGGATTCAAATGAAAGTAATAGATATGGTTAATTACAGAGCCTGGTAGTGGTGAGATAGAGTGGAGAATGAATATATATACACACACACACACACACACACACACACGCATGTGTATATATATATATACACACACATGTATATATATGTATATGTGTGTATATATATGTATATGTATATATGCATATGTATATATACACACACACACATACGTGAATATATATATATAGAATATGTATTGTCCAAGTATGACATATATTAGTAGTCAGACAGTGCAAATAAACAGGACCTCACTGTGACCTCGTACTCTGGGGCCTTCTGCCCTAGGGTTCTTAATTCCGTAATTGGTTTCACAGGGACTTCCTGAAAGGACACCTGTTCCCAAAACTTTTGCTTGCCTATGACAACACGTTATCTGTCTCATGTGCATGGCTTACTTGTGGAGGTGTTTTGTGTAGAAAGTGTGTGAGCTGTCTCAGTCTATCTCACAGTCTTCACTGTCTGCATTGTCTGTTGTAACAGTAGGCTCTAGAGTCAGTTTGTATTTAAAGCATTACAGCAGTTTGGGAAAACAACATAGGTTTTCCTTTGGGTGGTGGGCAAAGCTTTTAGTAGCTATTTTGAAAAATCATTATTATTAATGCCCTATCCCATCTCCAATGCCTTCTCAGGTGCTGGATTTTTACTTTTCCTCTGTTTTTATAAAAATTGGTGTTTCTCATTCATTATTCATAACTTTTTTTCTTTATGCCAAAATCTCACACAGACCTTTCATATAAAAGGGTTGTATGCAAGTAAGACAAAATCATTTTTATAGCAAAACATTTTTATACATTTAATTAGAAAGACACATCATGTTCAGGAAATAGTTGGGATAAAATCTTGAATTTTTGTTTTTTAAAATGATTTTTATCTAACTACCACCTCCTCATCAGTTTTATCCTGACCATTTATCCAGTAGGCAGCCAAGAAAAGATCAATCAGTTTTGGGGGATAGCTGCATTGGATAATTAAAGTGCCTTGCTAAGTTGTATGTATTAGGAGAATGGTGAGAGAAGTAGTATCAGGCTATCAGTCCATTGTTGCAAATTGCAACTAATTCAGAAATCTAAAGAACACAAGTCTATAACATGAGGCCTCCCTGAGCTGGGGATGAGAGTCCAATCGGTCAGGAGTGGGTGCAAGGTTACTCTGCTGGTGATGTGTCCTCCTCTGACTTCCAGTCTTCTGAGGAACCACAATTTAGAAATTCAGTTAGTCCGTGCCAGAAATATAGAGCTTATCAGCAGGTCAATTTTAGATATCCCCATCAGAGAACAAACTCTTCTCATGGGCATCTACATCTGACCCAGACAATCTAGCCAATATTCATAATGTCAATATTTATGGTCTCATAGAGGAGTGTCATAAATCTGTAAACATCCAAGAGTCTGGATGATGTTCACTGAAACCATGCCTGCTTTCAGTTTTGCACAGAGCTTGCTTAGATGAAACAACCCATAGCAAAGAGTAAAAGGTTTCAGTTTCGTGTCATGCCCAGGAAATTGAGATTTTAGAATTAAAGATTCCAAAAAGCCAGTGGTTTTTCTTTAGGAGAAGCAAGGCTCAGATACAATGGGGACAGATTCTATGTTTCAAGTCTAAAAGCTGAAGTAAATTGTGTATGTGTGTATACAGCTTTACATTTAACACTGATGAAATTATAAGCATATAACAATTTACATTAAATTTTATTATGCACCCAGATACTCTAGCCACAAAATAAAAAGCTATTTGTTAAAATCACCCTCTTCCTTTTATCTCATTGCAAGTTTATTCAAATACCTAGCAGTAAAGTTATAAATTAAAAGATTAAGATAGCTGTAGGTGGGGTAGCTGTAGCAGCAGTGAGAGCAGCAAGTATGGAGTGTTTTCATTTTTTTTTTCCTCCTCTGGTTTATCTAAAGCTTTGTTCCAGCCCTGTGAACTGATTTAACCTTTTTTTTCTTTTTTTTTTTTTTATCCTACTTGGAAGAGAGAGCAATGAAGATCTTTAATATTTTTGAGACACTCAAAGCCCGATTGTAGGATTTTTTGGATTATATCCCTTGCCACCTGGAAAAGAAAAAGAAATACTATAAACTACTTCTTATTGTCTTTTTTCCATCCAAAGCCCATTTTGGATCCTTTCTCCTCTCAACTGGAAGAAAACAAAACCCAAAGGTATCACCCAGGTTGGATTTTTCCCCTCACTTTAGCTAGCAAGGCCAAATGCATCTGAGGGATCCAGGGAGACAATTTTCCTGGATTTGAATCTATCGTTTTGAAATCTGTAGGTGACTTTTACCTCTCACCAAAGACAGCAGCTCAGCTGTTGTTTCATACTATGTATGACTCCATAACCACCCAGGAACCAGTATTGTCATTCCCTAGCCCTCTCATTTTCTTTTCCCTGTTAGCACTGTAGTCATATTTCAATGATTTAGGGTCATTCTAGTGAATTCCACCATAGTACTCCTTTGTCAGGAGTCCCCAAGACCACTCCTACATTCATAGATTCACTACAAGGATTCATGAGACTCAGCATATAGTTTTCCTCACGGCAAAAATATATTTAAATGATGCAGTAAATTTCTACAGCCAGGTCATAAGAAAAAAAAAAAGGCAGAGGAGGAATCTGGAGGAAGCCAAGTATAGACTTCCTTATTCCCTCTTCCTCCTGTAAGTGATCACACAGAGCCCTTCCTCCAGCAATGAAAATGCAGTAATTATGTGTGTGATGCTTCTGTCCAGGAAAATAAACCCAGTACCTAGATTTTTTATTGGGTGCTGATCATTTAGGTAGCTTCTGCCTAGCATATGCTAAAATTCTGGACTCCCAGAAGGAAATCTTATCATCTGCATAGTCTACATATAATGAATCATACTTATTTAGGGAATTATTTTTATCAGTATAAGGAAGTGTTTATCAGTCAAATCTCAGCAACCAAAGACCAAGGTTATGTTAACTCCTTCCTTTCCTTCCTCTTTTTTCCCTTCCTTTTCTTTTTCCCTTTTTTCCCTTCCATCCCTTCTTTTCTCTCCTACTCTCTTTACCTCCCAGTCCCTTCCTCTTCTCTCCCCTCTCCTCTTTTTTCTTTTCTTCCTTCTATCCTTTCTTCATTTCATTTTTCCTTCCTTCCCTCCCTTCCTTCCTTCCTTCTTTCCTTCCTATATAATTCACACACCATAAAATTCAACCATTTAAAGTATACAATACAATGGTTTTTAGTATATTCACAATGTACCACAACCATCAATTTTCAAAAATCAGTTTTAGAACATTTCATAGCCCCCCAAAGAAACCCTGTACCCATTAAGCAGTCACTCCCCATTTTCCAAGCCACCAAGCCCCTGGCAACAACTAACCTAGTTTCCATCTCTATAAATTTGCTTATTCTTGACATTTTATGTAAATTCAATCATACAGTTTGTGGCCTTCTGTGTTTGGCTTCTTTAAATTAGCATAATGTTTTTAAGTGTGATCATGTTGTAGTATGTATATGAATTCCATTCTCTTTTATGGCCGAATAATATCCCATTGCACGGATATAGTATACTTGTTATCCATTCATTAGTTGATTGACATTTGGGTTGTTTCCAGCTTTTGACTATTGTAAATAGTGAAACTATAAACACCTCTGTAAACATATTTGTTTGAACACCTGTTTTCAGTTTCAGTGGGTACATATGTAAGAGTGGAATTTTTGGGTCTTATGGTAATTATGTGTCTAAGTTTTTGAGAAACCACCAAACTGTTTTTCACAGGAACTGCACAAATTTACATTCCTACCAGCAATGTATGAAGGTTGCAATTTCTCCACAACCTTGCCAACACTTGCTTTTTCTCTTCTTTTTTCATAGCTATCCTAAGGGATGTTAAATGGTATCTCACTGTGGTTTTGATTTACGTTCCACCAATGACTAGTGATGCTGAGCATCTTTTCATGTGCTTAAAGGCCATTTTTGTATGTTCATTGGAGAACTACCTATTCGTATCTCTTATCCTTTTTAAAAATTTGGTTATTCGTCTTTTTAATATTGAATTATGAGGTTTTTTTATGTTTTAGATATGTAATTGCAAATAATTTGTCACATTCCTTGGGGAGCCTTTTCACTTTATGGTATCCTTGGAATCACAAAACTTTTCAACATTTGATGAAGTCCAATTTATCTAATTCTTCTTTTGGCATTTGGGCTTTTAGTGTCATATCTAAGATGTCACTTGTGCTTTGCTTAACTCAAAGTAACAAATATTTACTCTCATGTTTTCTTCTAAGAATTTCATTTTTTTAATTTTTAGCCTTTACATTTAGATCAGTGATCCATTTTGGATTAATTTTTATGTATGATATGAGAAGGAGGGGTGAAGTTTAATTCTTTTACTTATGAATATCCAGTTGACCTGTACCAATTGTTGAAAAGAGTATTTTATTCTCATTGACATTTTGTGGCACCCTTGTCAAACATCAATACCATTAATGCAAGTGTTTATTTCTAGACTCAATTCTATCCTATTGATCTATATGTTTACACTTGTGCCAATGTCATATTCTCTTCGAGTTTTATGTCAAATTTTGAAACTGGGAAGTAAGAGTTTTCCATTTTTTTCTTCTTTTCTATTATTGTCTTGACTGTTCTAGATCCTTTGAATTTCCACATAAGTTTTAGGATCCACTTGGATTTCTACAAAAGAAAAAAATCAGAAAGGATAATTATTAGGATTGTGTTGAATCTGTGGATTAATTTGGAGAGTACTGCAATCTTAATAACATTAAGTATTCCAATCAATAAAAATGGAATGTCATTTAAATTTCTCTCAGCAGTATTTTGTAGTTTTCAAAGTATTAGCTTTATACTTCATTAAATTTGTTCCTAAATATTTTATATTTTTGATGTTATCATACATGAAATTGTTTTTTTTTTAATGATGTTTTGGATTGTTCATTGCAAGTATACAGAAATACAATTGAATTTTTTATAACTGATCTGTATTTTACAACCTTGCTGAGGTTGTTTATTAGTTCAGGTGGATTTTAGTGGATTCTTTAAGATTTTCTATATACAGGGTAGTGTCAGCTGCAAATAGAGATAGTTTTATTTATTATTTTCCAATCTAGATGCTTATTTTATTCTCTTGCCTAATTGCCTGTCTAGGTTAGCTCTTTTCTATACACTATGCACACAGGTTTTGTTGTTGAACATCAGAGGATATAAGAAATGTGAAAATCTTTTATAAACTGTAAACCCTATTTAGACGAATATGTTTATTTTATTATTACTTATAAATTTGAGTCACTACTGTGTATTTGGGTGAAAAATAGAGGTTATGGCAAATCCAGATCAAGTGTCTTGGTATTGACTGTCAGTGACTATTTTGACAAATGACCTCTCTTTGTGAAGGAAAAGATACATTTTTCCATTTGTACAGTGGCTGCTTTCTTCACATCCATGTAGCAGGGAAGCAACTCTGGCTTCTATTTAAATCATTTAAATCTGTGAAATCAAGGCAGTCTTGGTACTATGATTGGGTACAGGCCAAATCCAGGAATAGAGAGTTCTTAGCCTATACAATCTAAGAAGTAAGAGTAAGACTCCATATGCCATAGGTGAGGTCTTAGATGACAGATGCCAGAGGTTCTGTAATGGGTATGGGAAATGCTCATATTAAGTAAATGATATATATTAATTGCACTTATATAAATGTGTAGAAAAACTATAAAATATGGGTTTTCACATCTTCTTTTCCTAAGAAAAAGTACATCTTCTTTTCCTGTAGAAAAAGTACATCTTCAATATTTAAAAGTGAATTATGCAGGATGGAAATTTTAATATTATATCTACCTATCCTGCTCATGTATGCAGTATGACTCTAAAATACGATTACAAGGCCAACTGGAATTAAAGTAAAATACAACTTTTGTTTGATTGATTTCAACTAGATTAGAAGAAGACAGCCAACTTTATCCAGTACACTTTACTTAGTCTTTGGTAACGTGAAGTTTGGTAGGTCTTATTTAATCAGCACTTCTTTTTATTTTACTATCATGGCCTATAAAAGAAAATATGTTGAATTTTGGGTTGCTTATGTGAAACATATTGGATAACATATTGTGTGACATCAAGGTAATGGGATTGAAAATAAAATGCAAGTAAAAGGTGAGAATTAAAACAAAGTATGAACACTGGGTTCACTGAAGTGAGTACTGTTTTTCACAGTAAGTGCCAAACTTAAAGGTTTAAAAGTAAGTAACAAATTAAAGTAATGCCTGGGGCTATAAGCTATAGTTAACGTTGCCTAACAAAATTAGGAATCTCAGCCTCCATATATTTATTACAAATTCTAAGAAATATATATATAAAATATTTTCAAAATGTTGTAAGGTTATAGTGATATTTTTCATCTTCTTTATATCACTACTAGAGAAAACACCTGTAGTTGGTCCTAATAGTAAAGAGTAGTAGTCTCTATCCATCAGCAGAAATTGGTATTTCAAAAAATTATTAAAAACACTTTGAACATTTCAAAATGGGATTTTACAAAAGAATTTTAATAGGAAAAGTTCACCATAAGACAAAGACTTATCTTTGGAAAGAAAGAAAAAAGCTGAGTTCAAAATAAGACGTCTCTCAAAAACTAAAACAAAACAAAACAAAACAAAAAACATGAAGACTGTTGCCTATTCAAAATCCGTGAAAACTAAACAGCATGCCTAATTTTTTTTGGAGGAACTGTGCCATAAACGGTATAATGAAAATAACAACTATATGGGTGCTAATATTTTTTTAATTAGCATTTATTGAGCAGTTATTATAGACAGACAAATTGAAACTTGCTTTCATATAATAGCTTTTATTTTTAAATTTACTCTTTATAACAATCCTGAGGTGTAGATACTGTTAGTATCTTCCATTCCTCAGATACGAAAACTGAAGTTTAAAGTGATTAAGTAACTGCTTAATATCTTATAGCCTGTAATGGCAAAGATAGGAATCAAACCTAGATCTCCATGACATCAGATAACAAGCTCTTAAAGACATCATATTCTAGTCTTTGTATTCTCGTATTACGTTTCATTTTAGTGCGACATAATATTGACCATGGAGGAATTCAGAAAACTAAAATGAAAGTCATTTTTGGACCAAGATTATTTTGCAGAAACCACATTTTATGATCAAGAGTTACACATAAAGATGCTTTTTTTCTCTCTCCTTGGAATTGCCACTGTTTTAAAAATATATATGTAGGCATATCTATAATTTTGAGATAAATTTGAGTTTTCTACAATTTTGAGATAAATTTAGCATCAATAAGCTGCATATATTTAAAGGGCACAATTTGATACGTTTTGACACTTGTGAAATCATCACCACAATCAATATAATAAACATTTTAATCATCTACCAAAATTTCCCATACCTTTTTTTAAATCCATCCTTCCCTCCTCCTTCTACCTCAGTCTCTAGGCAACCACCGATCTTTCTTTCATTTTAGATTAGTTGGCATTTCCTGGAAGTTTATAAAAATTGGATCATACAGTATATACTTTTAGGACGTGTGTGATTTCTTTAAAAAGCATAATGATTTTCAGATTTATCCAAGTTGTTGACTGTGTAAACAGTTTGTTCCATTTTGTTGCCAAGTAGAATTCCATTATATGAATGTACCATAATCTATCCATGTGTTGATGAATATTGGATTGTTTCAAATCAAAACTGTTATAAAGATTTGGATACAAGTTCCTGTGTGTACTTTTTGGATAAATACCTTAAAGTGAAATGGCTGACGTATATTTAACTATTTAAGTAACTGTCAAATATTTCAAATGTGGTAGTATTATTTTATGTTCCTACTAACAGTGTAAGAGAGTTTCATTTACTTCTTACCCTAACAACAATTTATATAGTCTGGCTTTTTCTTTTTATTTTAACTATTTTTATGAGCATTGTTATTTTGTTTTATTTTCCTTTACTTCTGATAACTAAATAATGTTGAACATTTTTAATACGTTCATTTGCCATCTATATACCATTTTTGTGAAGTGACCATTCATATCTTTTGTCCATTTTTTTGCTGGGTTATTTGTCTCTTTGCTTTTGAGTTGTATGAATTATTTATTCCGGATATAAGTTCTTTTCTTATTATATGTGTTATAAAATTTTTCTTCCAGTCTGTGGCTTGCCTTTTATGTTTGTTATGACTGACCTTTGCTTAGCAACATTTTAAAAATAAATTTGATCTTTTTCTATTTATGATTTTTGTTTTATAAGTTCTGTCAAAGAAAGCTTCACCTACATGAAGGTCACAGAGATTTTTTCCTATGTCTTCCTCTAGACATTTGCTAGTTTTAAGTGTTATATGATCCATTTAAATTTAATTGTTCATGTGGTATAAAGGTCTATGTTCATTTGTTTTCATATAAATATCTAGTTGAATTAGTACCACCTGTTTAAAAGACTTTCCTTTTTACCATTGAATTATCTTGGAGACTTTATCAAAATTGATAGATAAGGTATATGTATGGGTTTATTTTTGGACTTTCTATTCTGTACCATTGAATTATATGTCGATCACTTCAACAATGCCAAACTGTCTGGATAATATAAATTTTAGTAAGTTGTAATGAAGTAGCATAAGTCCTCCAAATTTCTTCTCTTTTTTTTTTCTTTTTATAATTTCTTTGGTTATCCTAGGTCCTTTGCATTTCTATATAAATTTTGAAATTGACTTGCCAATGTATAAAGAAAGCCTGCTGGAATTTGTGTGTGTGTGTGTGTGTGTGTGTGTGTGTGTGTGTGTGTGTGATTGAATTTAATCTATAGATCAATTCAGGAAAAAGCACCATCTTAAAATGATGTTGTTTTCCTATTCATAAGCAAATTATATCTTTGCCTTTATATAGAACTTTGAAAATTTATTTAGCAATGTTTTTGTAGTTTGTAGGGTGGCAATCTGGGACATATTTGTTAGATTCATTTCTAAATATTTTATATTTTGATGTTACTGTAAATAAACATTTTATTTACTGCTAGCATATAATTAAACAATATTTTCTTTAATATTAGTATACATAGTCACATCTAACTTAAAACACATTGCTAAATTCAACTATTTTATAATAATATACCTTTCTTGGACAGAGGGTCAAGAAAGCAGGGATCACCTCCTCTCAGACACCACTAAAATTATAACCTGAAGTCTAGCAGATTATAAGAAATAAATCGGAGGATATAAAGAAAAAGCCACATGGAGACCAGTAGGAGGGGCGGAGAGGTGAAATGGCTTGGCCCCACACCTGTGCATGGTGGTGGAGCACTGAGAGAGAGAGCATGGCTGCAGAGGCCCCCATGAAAGAGAGAGGAGTTGCAGCCCAACAGAAGGGCTCCCCAGTCCAGAGTTCCAGTCTTAGGAAGAGGCATTCCCACAAAATCTGACTGTAAAAATCAGTGGGGACTCTGACCATTTGGGTTTTACAGAAGGAAACTGAAAACCCAGACATCTCCCTTAAAGGGCCCACAGAGACTCACTCACCCAAAGACACATACCTTGGGCATTGGCAGAGGGTCATCAGCCTGGGAGGCACAAGAACATATGAGAAAAGAATGAGATGGATGGTGCCAGAGTGAGGGCTTGAAGGGACAGCCACCATTGTTCCTTTGTTGTGTCCTCCTCTGAGACAGTCTACAGATGGCGGCCATCATGTCTGTGTTGACCTTTCTTCCTACATGACCAATTCTGAAGTTGTACTGGCCCAGTGAGATTGGCCCACCCAACCCAACCCACAAAATTTTCATAGTGGGCTTGTTGCCAGGGTGCCCTCATTCCCTGTCCCTTCCCTGGGCCACACGTTTTGTGCAGGCAACAGACCTCGGCTTGTGCAGCCCACAAAAGGCCCGTGTATTCTAAGAGAGAGTTTCGGTACTGGTTCACAAATCCTGCCATGAGTTACAGAATTTCTTGAACATATCGTGGGTGTTTGAAGGCCTAAGGCAGGCAGTGGCTGGCCTTGCTGCGATCTGAGACTTTTATAGGAAGCACCAGAGAGAGTACTGAAAAAAAAAATGACACTGCAGTGGCCAGGGGAAATCTGCTCATCTGGGTCCTCACACCAACCATCTTGCATGCCACTCAAAGACTCTTCCATCTGTGGAGTCTTATGGACAACTGACAGGCAGCCTCAGGCCTTAAGGTGCAGTATACCTTTTCTGGGGGTAACCAGACCATAGTTTGCAGTGTTGTCTCTCCTACTTACCTTTAGATTCAGCAGAGGCAGCAGCCATCTGTGGATCACTTTGTAGCTCTCACCAGGCAGGCTCAAGCAATCAAGAGCAGAATCTGACCTTGGTCTACTCAAGAGCCCCTCACAAGGGGCCACAGAACTAACACACCTGGAGGCTTGCACCAGACCACAACAGAGCAACACCTGACTAGCCCCATAAGCAGGACACCAAAAGGGTGGTCTCAACCAATACACAAGCCTATTGGGGTTAATCCCACTCTGAGGGGTAAGCTCCCACACAGCAATGCAAACCCTGTGGGTGTGGCCAATCCCCACAATTAGTCAGCCTGAGAGTTAATCCCATCCACTGACATGCTAACAGCAATTAAGGGGTAGCTACAAAGGAGAACACACATAACCCATACAAAAACAAGCCCAGAGTCCCCAACACAAGTAATTAGGGAGACTATGTCACTGGGTCACACAGGGCATCTACTACATAAGGCCATCTGGCAAAATTTGAGAGACAAATCTTCCTAACACACATAAAACAAACACAGATATGCAAACTAAAATGAGAGGAAAAAAAAAAAACATGCCACAAATGAAACAACAGGAGAAAACTCCAGAAAAAAATCTAAACGAAATAGAGGCAAGCAACCTACCAAATACAGAGTTCAAAACAATGGTTATAAAGATGCTTAATGAACTTAGAATGAGAATGGATGATCTCAATGAGAATTTCAACAGAGAGATAATATGCACAAAAAAGGTCACAGAAACCATAAAAAAGAAACAGTCAGAAATGAAGAATAGAATAACTGAAATGAAGAATACACTAGAAGGATTCAACAGTAGATTGGATAAAGCATAAGATCAAATCAGTGAATTGGAAGAGAAGGTAGAAGACAATATCTAATCAAAACAGCAAAAAGAAAAAAATAAGAATAGTTTAAGAGACCTCTGAGACAAAATCAAGTGTACAAATATCTGCATCATAGGGGAGCCAGAAGGAGAAGAGGGAGAGGAAAGGATTGCGAATCTGTTTAAAGAAATAATGACAGAAAACTGGCAAAGGAATTAGATATACAAGGCAAGGAAGCACAGAATCCCATACAAGAGGAATTTAAACAGACTCACACCAAGATACATCATAAGTAAAATGCCAAAAATTAAAGACAGAGAATCTTAAAAGCAGCAAGAGAAAGGCAGTTATTTAGTTACATGGATATCCCTATAAGAATTTCAGCTGATTTTGCAGCAGAATTTTTTTAGGCCAGAAGGGACTGGAAAGAAATATTCAAAGTAATGAAAACCAAGAATCTACAAACAAGAATACCCTACAAAGCAAGGCTATCAACTAAAAAGTGAAATAAAGAGCTGGAAAAAGTTTAAGGGATTCATCACCAACAAGCCAGTATTACAAGAAATGCTAAAGAGACTTTTGTAAAAAGAAGAAGGTGGAGGGGGGAACCACAAATGTGAATAATAAAATGGCAATAACTATGTACTGTCAATAATCATTTTAATGTAAATAGATTAAATACTTCAGTCAAAGGAAATAGAGTAGCTGAATGGATAAGAAAACAAAACTCATGCATATGCTGTCTACAAGAGACCCACTTCAGATTAAATGATGCACACAGACTGAAAAAAAAGGGATGGAAAAAAATTTTCACACAAAAGAAAAAAAAAAAAAAAAAAGCTGGGGTAGCAATGCTTATATCAAACAAAATAGACCTTTTTTTCAATCTTTATTGAAATATAATAGACAATTAGTTGCTTGTATTTACAATGTACAATTCAATTAGCATTTTTCAATTATAGTTGGCATACAATAATATAGCAGTTTCAATTGTACAGCATAGTGATCAGAGATCTACATAACACACAAACTGATTACCCAATTAAATGTAGTATCCTTCTTCCCCCTTATATATTTATTACAACATTATTCACCATTTTCCCATGCTACACTCTACATCTCCATGTCTATTCTGCAACTATCCATTTGTACCTCTTAATTCCTTTGCCTTTTTTTGCCTCTGTCTACCCCCTTCCCATCTAGTATCCATCTAAATATTCTTCATATGAGTTTATTTCCACTTTTATTGTTGTTGTTGTTGTTTATTTTGTTCTTTAGATTCCACATGTACATGAAATCATGCAATATTTGTCTTCACTATCCAACCCATTTCATTTAGCACAATAACTTCTAGGTCCATCAAGGCAATATCTTTTTCCATTCCCTTCTTTTTAGTCTGTGTGTGTCTTTTAATCGGAAGTGAGTCTCTTGTACGCAACATATGTAAGGGGCTTGTTTTCTTATCCATTCGGCCACTCTATCTTTTGGTTAGAGCACTTAATTCTTTTCCATCTGAGGTACTTGTTGATAGGAATATAGTTATTACCATTCTTTATTCCTGTTTTCGATACATGATTTTTTTTCTTCTTAAAGAAGTCCCTCCAACGTTTCTTGTAATACTGGCTTGGTGTTGATAAATTCCTTTTCCTTATTTTTGTCTGGGAAGCTCTTTACCTGTCCTTCAACTCTAAAGGATAGCTTTGCTGTTTAAAATAGTCTTGGTTTTAGATCGTGGGTCTTCATCACATCGAATATCTTGTGCCAAGCTTTCTGTCCTACATAGTTTCTTTTGGGTGCTGTCAGTTTTATGGGTGCTCCCTTATAGGTAACTAACTGCTTTTCTCTTGCTGCTTTTAAGATTTTCTCTTTGTATTTAACCTTTGGTATTTAAATTATTATGTGTCTTGGTGTGGGCCTCTTTGGTTTACTGGTTTGGGGGAGTCTCTGAGTTTCCACGGGTTTTATGTCTATTTTCTTCAGCAGGTGAGGGAAGTTTTCCATCATTATTTTTTCAAATAGCTCTTCAACATTTTTTTCCAGTACCCCTATGATATGGATATTTTTACATTTGAAATGTCCCATAGGCTCCTTAAATTATTATTGTAGTCTTGTCTTCTTTTTTTTTCTTGCCATTCTAATTGAGTGTCCTTGGATTTTCCATCTTCTATAAGGTCATTTGATCCTCTTCTTTATTCACTCTGTTTATTCTATTTAATATACTTCTCATCTCAGATAATGCATTCTTTATTTCTGACTGGTTTCCTTTTATAATTTCCATTTTAATTTTTATGTTTTTTATCTCTTGGTTAAAGTTCACGCTGAAGTCATCTACACTTTCCATAAGTTCATTGAGCATCTTTATAACCAGTGTTTTGAACTCTGTATCTGTTAGACAGCTTGACTTCATTGTTTCTGGAATTATGTTCTGTTCTCTTATATGGTTTCTGCTTCTTTGTTTTCTCATTTTGGCTGCCTTTTTGTGTCTATGTACTAAGCAAAGCTCTTAATTCTCCCAGTCTTATTAGTGCAGCTTTGTGTGGTAAGTGTCCAGTGGCACAGTCCTGAGAGGAGTTCAGCTGCAGGCCAAATTTAGCACCAGCCTCTGCTCCTTTGGAGTCACCTATTAAGATTCAGCAAGCAATCCACAAATACTGTGCTTATAGTTGCCTTAAGAAACCACACCTCAAACCAAAGCCAGCTGCCACAATTGTGAGTCTAGGTGCTGCTCAGCAAGGGGCACCTGACTAAAGAAGGTCACACCTGGATGTGGCTTGGTTGGGGCCATGAGTTGGGGCAGGTAGAGTTTCAGGGAATCCTCTGGGTGGAGCAATCTCTGTTATCCAGTTCGATGATATCTTCACTGTGGCTGTTCTGAGTCCCATGCCCTGGGAGGAGGAAGGGCTCAACAGAGGAGCAATGGGTACCACCAGCACTTCTGTACAGAGTGAGTCTCACCTCGGCCCTCACTCCTACAACTCAGTGTCCCCCTCTAAGTCCCTGGTCTCCCCAGCACAGCCAACCCGGCTCTTGTGCTCAAAGCAAGCAGACCCATCACTGTGGCAGTCCACGCATGATCATGTTCCCTTTAAGAGGCATCTGCAGCTGCAGCAGCCTCCATCCCATGGAGCTCTTCAGGACTAGGCAGCTTCGAGTTCTAACCTCATCCTACCTTCAGCCATTGCAGGATGATTTCTTAGTTTTCTCACTAGTTGTATGGCTTGTTCAACTAGATCCCAGGTGATTTTCCTTGTTGTTTGCTTCTTGTTACTCTCACAACTTTGATTTTGTCATCAGAGGGATGAACAGAGCCTCTATCTACTAGGTCATTTTTCCTCCTCCAAAATAGACTTTTAAACAAAAGTTATAATAAGAGATGAAGAAGGTCATTATATAATGATAAAGTAATCAATACAAAAAGAAGACATAAACCTAGTAAACATATATGTACCCAACACACGTACATGTACATATATAAAGCAATTATTGAGCAACATAATGGGAGAGATTAACAGTAATACAGTCATAGTACTTTAACACCCCATTGACTCCAATGGACAGATCTTCCAGATAGAAAATCAATAAGGAAATAGTGAGCTTAAATGACACTTTACACTAGACCAGGTAAATTTAATTAATATTTTCAGAACGTTTTACCCCAAAGCAGTAGAATATACATTCTCCTCAAGTTCACATGGATTACTCTTCAGGATAGGCCACATGTTAGGCAACAAAGCAAGTCTCAATAAATTTAAGAAAATTGAAATCATATCAAGCATCTTCTCTTACCACAGTGGTACAAAACTAGAAATCAAATATAAGAAAAAAACTGAAAAATGCTCAAACACATGGAGGCTAAATAACATGTTGTTAAACAATGAATTGCCTAACAATGTGATCAAGGAAAAAATCAAAAGATACCTAGAGATAAATGAAAATGAAAACATAATTCAAAATCTATGAGAAACAGCAAAAGCAATCTAGGAAATTCATAGCAATATAGGCCTATGAAAAAAGAAAGAAAAATTTCTAAGAAATAATCTAACCTTACACTTAAAAAAAAAAAAAAAAAACTAGATGAAGAATAGCAAACAAAGCCCAAAGTGAGAAGAAGGAAGAAAATAATAAATATCAGATCAGAAGTAGACAAAATAGTCTAGCACAACAATACAAAAGATCAAAGAAACCAAGAGCTGGTTCTTTGAAAAGATAAACAAAATGGTAAACCCTTAGGGAGATTCATCAAAAAAAAAGGAGAGAGGACCCAAATAAAGAAAATCAGAAATGAAAGAGGAGAAGTAGCTATAAACTCCATGGAAATACAAAGAGTTTTAAGAAAAAATACTTTGAGCAATTATATGCCAATAAATTGGACAATCAGGAAGAAATGGATACATTCATAGAAATATGTAATCTCTCAAGACTGAGTCAAGAAGTAACAGAAAACCTGAACTGACTAATCACCACCAACAAAATCAAATCAGTAATCAAAAACTCCCAATAAACACATTTCCTGGATCAGATGGTTCATAGACAAATTTCGCCAAACATTCAAAAAGAATTAACACTATTCTTCTCAAACTATTCCAAAAGTTTTAAGAGAGAAGACTCCCTAATTCTTTTCACAAGATCTTTATCCTGATTCCAAAACCAGACAAAAATATTATAAAAAAAAGAAAGAAAACTATAGGCCAATATTGCCTATGAATAATGCTGCAAAAATCCTCATCAAAATATTGGCAAACTGAATTTTGCGATATATTAAAAATATGCACCGTGATCAAGCTGGATTTATTCCTGGGATGCAAGGTTGGTACAATATCTACAAGTGAATTAATGTGATACACCACATTAACAAACTGAAAGATCAAAATCATATGATCATATCAATAGATACAGGGAAAACATTGGACAAAATTCAGCATCCATTTATGATAAAAACTCTAAGCAAATTGGGAATAGAGGGAACATACCTTAACATAATAAAAGCCGTATAGGACAAACCTACAGCTAACATTAAACTCATTGTGGAAAGATGAAAGCATTTTCTTTAAGATCAGGAACAAGACTAAGATGTTCTAGATTCAATGCAATCTCTATCAAAATACCAATGGAATTTCTCAGAGAACTAGAACAAATAATTCAAAAAGTTATATGGAACCATAAAAGTTCCCACATAGTCACAGCTACCTTAAGAAAGAAAAAATGAAGTTAGAAGTATCATACTACCTAATATCATACTCTACTATAAGGCTAATGTAATCAAAAAAGCATGGTGCTGGCATAAAAACTAACACATAGATCAATGGAGCTGAATACAGAGCCCAGAAATAAAGCCATGCCTACATGGTTATTTACTCTATGACAAAGGAGGCAAGAATATACAATGGGGTAAAGACAGATGGTCTATTCAATAAATTGTGTTGTGAAAACTAGACATATACATGCAAAAAATGAAACTAGACTATCTTTTATTTTTGTTGTTTGTTTTTGTTTTCAATAGTCGTATTGTTAGTCACAACATTAGTATAGCCTTTTTTTAAATTTTAAATTAATTAATTTATTTTTATGGTGA
This sequence comes from Pteropus alecto, assembly GCF_000325575.1. Lineage (NCBI taxonomy): Eukaryota > Metazoa > Chordata > Mammalia > Chiroptera > Pteropodidae > Pteropus > Pteropus alecto. The sequence continues at coordinate 1,165,674 of NW_006433133.1, read as the reverse complement.
CATTGGTTAACGAAATGCAATGTTTCAGCTGTACACTTTAACAGTAAGGCATATATATGTTTACACTGTGTGTTCACCTCCCATAGTTAGATTTCTTTCTGTTACCACATATTTGACCCCCTTTACTCCATCTACCTCCCACCTCTCCCCTCCCATCACCCCTCTGGTAACCACTAGTATATTGTCCATGACCATGAGTCTCTGTTTATTTGTCCTGTTCATTTGTTGTTTTTAGGTTTATATTTCACATATAAGTGATATCATGTGATTTTCAACTTTTTCTGTTTGGCTGATTTCGCTTAGCATGATTATCTCGAGGTCCATCCATGTTGTCACAAATGGCAGTATTTCTTCTTTTTACACCATATACAAGAATAAACTCAAAATGGATTAAAGACTTAAATGTAAGACCCGAAACCGTAATACTCCTAGAAGAAAACATAGGCAGTAAACTTTTGACATAGCTCTTAGTAATGTTTTTTCTGATATATCTCCTTGGGCAAGGGAAATAAAAAACAAATAAATAGTACTACATTAAACTAAAAAGTTTTTGCACAGCAAAGGAAACCATGTAGAAAATGAAAAGACAACCTAGTGAATGAGAGAAGCTA
>NW_006433133.1:1151467-1164294 GCF_000325575.1 Pteropus alecto | reverse complement strand
AAGCTTGAAGAAATACAAATTAGTAGTTAAAAATAGTTACAGGGACATAGAGTACAGCATAGGGAATATAGTCAATAGTATAGTAACGGCTATGTGTAGAACCACATGGTCGATAGAGTAATCAGGGGGATCATATCATAAACTATATAAATATCTAACCAATGTACTGTATACCTGAAACTAATGAAGAAACAATATATCTTTGTCTTTTAACAATAAAAATTTCTTTTAACCACAGTTCCTCTCACCTACCTATTTTCTCTCCTTCATCATCAACGTTCTTTTAAAAATTGAAAGTTTACTGTTTCCACATCTCCTCACACTCATTTATCAATAAATTTACATTGGTTTGCTCCTGCAATAATCTGCTGGGAATCCCATATCTCTTCACTGAAATTTCTAATCCCACGGCTATCGGGGTCCTTATATTCTATCATTATGAAATAACACATTTTATTCATAATTTTGCTTGACTTAACTTCCATTTTTAACACTGATGATAATGTTTAATGCACCATTTTTTTTCTGATTTAATTCCTACTTCTCTACCAACTTGTTTTTCATCTTCTTCTCGCTTGGTCTTTTAAGTTAGGAATCTTGTATTTGGCCCTATTCCCACATCACACACTTATCTTGAGTAATTTTATACAATTTCCTGACTCCAATTACCATTGATACATTGATGACTTTGACATCTCTACCTCCAGGCCAGACCTCTCTACTGAAATCTAGATTAGAACCAAACATCATTTCTTAGCCTGGCAAATTGCTTCTTAGAGAACAAGGTGTAACATAGAAAAAGAAACCTGGATTTTGTCCTTGATTACGAACATACAATAAATTGTCAAATTGTGTCATTTTATCTTCTTAACATTTATAAATTGTCTCCTTTTTTTCACTCCTACTAAAACTAACAACTTAGGCCAATATCATGTCTCAGTAGACCCCACTCCTGACCACTGTCCTGGCTTTCATTCTAGCAACATTCATTATAGTATTTACACTAAATCCAGAGTGATTTAACACAAATATGATCATAAATTATCAAATTATTCTATTATAAAACAAATAAACATGTTGTTCAAATCAAAGATACACCAGTGAAAATTATCCAATCTAAGGAACAGAGAGAAAATAAAGATTTTTACAAAATGAACAGAACACCAGTGATCTGTGAGATACTATTAAAAACTTTAAGAAATGCTTAAAAAGTATGAACTCTTAATACACATATCATCATGGATAAATTCCAATAGCATTATTCTGAGAAAAGAAAGCCAGACACAAAAGAGTAAATGCTGTATGAGTCCATTTATGTGAAGTTTCAGAATAAGAAAAGCACATCTATTGTGGAAAAAGTAACAAATGTACATGAGTTAATTTTATGCTGAAAATACTTAAGCCTAGAAAGGTATAGTCATTTAAAAATATTGAATCATATTAAATATTGACCAAAATGATCTACATCTAGACACATAACAAACACAATATTAAGTGAAAGAGGTCAGACACAAAATAATAAAAATGGAAAGATTCAATTTGTATAAATTTCAAAAGTAGGTAAAACTAAATTATAATTGTTACACAGTACAAAACTTGATTATCATTTTATAAAAAAAAGCAAGATGATGGTTTTTATAAAAGTCAAATTCATGGCTATTTTTGAACAGTAGATAGAGATAGAGGAGTTATGTTGAGAAGGAGTCGAGAGTTCTGGTGATACTTTGATTTGGGTGTTCACTTTATAACAATTAAGGTGAAAAACACTGGTTCAATCAATAAGTGTGCATTTGCTAAAGTAAGTTCCATGACAATATGGACTGAACAAAGGTGTTTCTCTTCTTCTGTGGTCTATCTCTAGCATTCAACACATAGTGAATGCTCAATAATTATTTTTGAAAAAAAGTGAATGAATTAATGAATGAATAAACAGAATACCCATTCTGCGTTCAACAGTCAGCCAGTGGATATTGTTATGAGTATGTGCAAGTTACTGATAATCTTGTTTGTAAGAAATAGGAATGCATGCAAAATGCACAGAAGAAAGTAAATTTACAAATTATCTTCTGGTTTATTTTTTGTTATTTATGTCATTATTTATTTGTTACACTTTATTAATCTCCATCACAAAAACATATTTAGAAAATTTCTGTTTCATAAGGGGTAACAGGATTAGCACTCCACTTTGGCAAACAGGAGTTTCCTATAAAGTATGTCCTTTTCTTATGAAATAAAAGGGATGTGAAATTCTATACCATTTGTGAAATCACACAAAATCAGTATTTATTAATGACTCTCTTCAATAATGCCAAAAAAGCATAACCTAACAACTAAATGATTAACTTGTTTATTTGAGTTATAAATAGATTCAAATTCATTATTTCATTAGGTATTATATTTTGCTAAGCCAAAATCCTATCCTCAGCTGTAACACATATCTCTGCTTCTTTTTCAATATCCAGATACTTGTTCTCTTAGAAAAAAGCTATCTTAAAAGACAAATAAGTAGGTTATTGCCAATAGTACCTATTAATTACATTTTGCTATCCTATTTTCTTCCTTCTTAAAATGATGTCAAAGCCTTCTTTATAATGGAGTTTCAAAGATAAATTAATTCAATACTATCAAGCTCGACAATAATAAATGTCAATGCAGGAAACAGAAAATAAACAAATGTCATTTTAGTTCATAAACATAAAAATGTTCACCTAATAACATTTTAATAGATTTTTAAAATAGCTTTTGCACACATAGATTTGTTTTCCAAAAGAGGGAATAAGCTACAGGGGGCTGCTTCAATTTATTGAAAATCGTGAAGCTGCAAATCAGAAAAAAAGAGAAACATGAAAACATATTTGACCCCAAAAAACCCTCAATCACCCTTCTTATGAGGTAAATGAAATACAAGAAAAAGCCCTGTATTTGTTATTTCTTTAACCCTTATATTTACTCTGCCCCTTTGCTATGACCTTAAAGTAGGAATCATTTTACATCCTATTCATAAGAAAAAAAATGGGTAAAAAAAGGGATTTTCTGAGGGTGGATTGAATGGCGGATAAGTACAAGGTCAGCGTTAGAAGAGATGGAAGAGAGAAAAGCTACAGACTTTATCCAAGTTCAATTTAGTGAACAACTGAGTACTCATATTTCTAGTATGTGCTTAATAAGTGTTTGTTGAATGAACAAAGATATGGTTTGTGGTGGAGATCCTAAGGTTGGATATTGAGTGGGCTGTCCACATCTTTAGTGCCAGCAGAGAGATCACAGCTGAAACTGTGAAGCCTTATTTCAATCCTCTTTGCATAACAGTATCAGATGAACTGCCATTCTATTAAGTTGCACAAATCTCAACCACTATATTTTTGCTTTATTTCCATCTCCCTTGTCAAGGAAAATAAAATTTTTACTAAAATTAGGTTTATCAAAGCATAATTTACTTGGCATAAAATTCAACCTTCTTAGATGTATAGTTTTGTGAACTGTGAAAAATGAATAAACTCAATTAACCATAACCACAATCAAGATATAGGATATTTACATCACTTTAAAAGACTCATATTGTGTAGTCAGTCCCCCACAAGTCCACCCGAGCCTCTAGTAACCACTGATCTATTCTTCATCCCTATAATTTTGCTTTTATTTAGAACATAATAAAAATTAAATCATATAATATATACCTTTTTTGAGTCTGGCTTCTTTCACTTACTATAATGCTTTTGAGATTGGCTCAGGTAATTGCTTATTACAATTGGTTTTTCTCTTTTATGGTTGAGTAGAATTCTTTTTTATAGATGTATCATGCATTGCTTATCCAGTATCAGTTAAGACATGTTTTATTTCTAGATTTTTATGATTATAAATTAAGCTGATATATATATTCATGTACAAATTTTATAAGGTCATATGTCTTCATTTCCATTGAGAAGTGGGATTGCTGAGTCATATGATAAGTATATGCTTAACTTTATCAGAAACTACCAAACGGGTTTCCAAAGTGACTTTAATATTTTGTATTCAGTTCTAGTTGCTTAGCATCCTTGCCACCACTTTTCTCCTCCATTCTAATAGGTGTGAGTTTGTGGGTTTAGTTTGCATTTCTCTAATCACTAATGATGTTGATCATCCTTTCATGTGCTTATTTCCTACTTGTCTCTCTGTTATTATTGTCTTATAATAGGAAAGTACTCCTTAACTGAAAGGGAAAAAAATGTATTTGGCACACATTGGGATTCCTGTACAACTTATTCTCCTCTCTCTGGGAATTCTCCTCACAGGATGGTTCCTGGCAGCTGTATTTGTATTATGTGATCTCACTCTTCTCTTATCATAGATGATTGGACCTGACTCAAGGGAAACCAATCCAATGGCTTGGCTGGATAAATCAGAGCAATCTGTAGTGGCTGGATTATTTAGCTGCAGATGCTAAATTTGGAAAATTACTAAATACATTGTTTTGAGACTGTTATTAGGATTCAGGTATAAATGAAACCAATCTGGAGAGAGAGAGAGAGAGAGAGAGAGAGAGAGAGAGAGAGAGAGAGAGAGAGACAGAGAGAAGAGAAACAGCTGCACAGAGAAAATCACATCTGAGACTATATGGACTCAGAAAGAGAATGGAAGGGAAAAATGGTTTCTGGTAGCTTTCTTGTTTTGGAAAATCTCTCATGAGTCCTAGATTCCCTTTCTATCATTGATTCTTTGTGAGATAATTCTATATCTTTCCTATAAATTCCCTCTTGTGATTATAGTTTAGATTAGCTTGATTGTATTTCTTTTCCTTGCCATTCAATAACACTTCACTAATTTTTTTTTTTAAAAATGCTTATGAATACATGTAAAGGAAAACAGAAAACAATTAAAATTCAAAAGGATTTCAAGTTTTCTATGTGATGAATTGTTTATCTATCAAAGTATTGAAGGCTGCCAGGCCCACAGCTCCTTTCTGAGCATTTCAATGTACCAACATATTGCCGCAAGTCACAGTTAGTTTGACCTGATACTGATGTCTGAAATAATGACAACAATCTATAAACTGGACAGCAATCTATGGGGCAGCTGAGATCATAATATGAACTGATAAAGATTTTCTATATTGTATGATAATAGGTTATGCCAGTAAGGCCCTAAGGAGTTTAAGTATAAGAACAGAGGAAAACTAGCCAGGAGCTTTAGGATCAGTGGAAGCAGAGACAAAGAACAGTTGAGTGACCATTATATTGAAACACTAGTGCACAGAGCAGCAGTTACTCACATTTGAGGAGATATCCACTGAACGTCAGGCACTGCAATAGCGAGACTGTTTTCTTTCTCCCTTACTAAATCATGGAACATTACAAAACAGCACCAGTAATGAAGGTACACCTATATGTGTCTCTATTACTACAGTTTGACTATATCCTTGCATCCACAAAGAGTGTAACTAACACTTCTTGAAACCAAGAAAATGAAATACTAATGATAAATGTGATATCCTACACTAAATAAATAAATAAATATAAATAAATAAATAAATTTGTAAAAATGTGATATCCTGCATTTGGATTTAAATAATGAAATGTACAAGGCATATTCTCTTATCAATCAATGTGTGAGAAAAAGATTGGATATTGAAATGACTCATTTAAAATAACAAAAGAGAAAAAAAAACTATTGCTATATAAGGCTGCATCAATAGAAATATAGTGTCTATAACCATGGAGGTAATGAGTCTCATTTACTCTAACTTGTCAGAATGGGTCAGAGGCACTGTTTTAAGTTCTGAGTTACATGTTTTAAGAAAACTCTTGACATATTAGAGGTATATTCAGAGAAGGATGAATAGAATGGTGGATGATAAAGACATCGTGCTGCTTGAGAAAGAACTGAGGAACTGAGGGAGATTAGCTTGGAAAGAGAAGCTTAGAAGAGTAAATGGCTGGTGTCTTCATATATATAAATAAATATACATAGAAGATATGATGTATTTTGTGTACAACCAGAGGAAAGAGGTCAGCTACAGATTAAAATTGTAAATAAATGTCACATCAATAGAATATGTATTAATAACTAGAACTGCTCAAAAGTGGAACTGGATGTCTTGCGATATAATATTTCCAAACCACAAATCCCAAAAAAAGGGCAGACAGGAATCAATTTAGAAAATCAATTTCCTTCTATACCTGAAATTCTCATTTAAATAAAGATTACTCATGGAACTAATTTTCTCTCCTTGTAGATACTTAGATCCTTGAGGATAACAACTTGGCCTTTACTGTGTTTTAAAAGTATCCACATTCTGAATGTAATCCTTGTAAAATATTCATTAACATTTTTAAATGACCTTTCATATTCGTGTCTTCTCGTTCCTATCTTCTCTATCAAACAAACATATCAAATAGAAATGCCAATGAACTGCAAATACTGATATCTGTTTCTTTAAAAAATAGATTATTTCTCTCATACTTCTTGAGGGGTTTTTGAGGTCCAGTGAGAGCCGGCTGCCCAATCGAAGGAATGTCATTTCCATAATACATCATAAGATATTCTGCTGGTAGGAGCAGGAGATCTGGAACTGCCTTTTCCAAACCTTTAATAAAAAATAATATACCAATCAACTTTATGTTAAACAGGCTCAGATGCAATGCTAGGTCCCGCCTATGAGTGAAAGATATATTTCTTTTTAATACCTCTATAAAGTGGTGGTGGGGATGGGGAGAAATTATCTCTTGAAATAAGCACAGTATTGGGAGTCAAGTGTCTCCAGATTTAGCTGCAGCAATGACTCTGAACTAAAGATGTCATCTCAGGCAAATTACTTCCTTTCTCTATGCCTCAGTTTCTTTATCTATCACTTAATGGTCCCCTAACACCTGATCTTATGTACTGGTACATTCCTCAGTGCTACAATCTCTTAAGTGTAAAAAAATACAATTTTCCCATAAAAAGAGAACCCCGTGGTCCCACTTACAGGAAGGCACCCACCAACTTTCTACTTCCTTTAGCAGTATTCCATTTCTCTATACTATACCATGCCATGCCATACCATGCCATGCCATGTCATGCCATGCCATGCCATGCCATGCCATATCATACCATACCATATTAATTATACTATACACTGATTGAGCAAACAATAAGCTTAATTAAAAGCAAAAGAGACATCAGCAACCACACTATATATCACGGAGGGCTAAAGGTTTATTCAAACTGTGTGCTCCTTAGCAACCTTATATTCAATAATTTATAACAATATATTCAGCAGTAAGAAAAAAAAACATTATTAAACACTTTTGTCCCAAAGTAATTGTTATCACTTCCCTGGAGTGCCAGGGATTTGCATTGATTCATTACAAGACTCTTAATTTTGTACAGATCTGAGTTTGAGTCTTGGATCAAACACATGTTAGCTGTACAAGCTTTGGTAAGTTGTTTCACCTCTCTGGCTTTCAGTTTTTTTCTCTGTAAAATGCTCATATTAAGACCCAATTCACAGGTCTGTAAAGTACATAGCACAGGTGTTGGTATTTGATAGGTTCTCCCTAAGTGCTACTTTCATTTCTTTTGTCTTTCTTTCAGGCCCTTGGAGACTCTGTTTAGAACTATTCTTATCTGACTCCTCTCCCGGGCCTTCATTTCTCAGGCTTCTCTTCAATATATCCCTGGTAACTTGCCTCCTCTAGACCACTGTAAACTGCACCTGGATGATATAGCACTTTAATACACAATGACATTTTTAAAAGCTGTCCTGGGAATTTCTGCTTCCTTTTTAAAATCCTTGAGGGTCATTTTAAATTTTGAAATAAAAGAAACATTCCAGAATCTCTCTACAAAGATTCAACATCATTCTTTTGGGGAAGAAAAACATGTTCTTCCAAGAAATAAAGCTACCTAATTTTCCTACCTTTACCAGGCAACTGTGAAGACAAAAAAGGTATTAGAAGTGAAGCTTCGAATAACTTCTAGGAGTAAAAAAGAAATATTATTTAAATGGAAGGATTTGCTCTTCAATCAACTGGGAAATTTTATTTTTTGACAATGATTGTGAAACCTCATAGTAATTAAAATTATCTTTCTAGCTTGCCACATCAATGTCCCTTCCATTGTGCCTCTGTATAGCCTATTCTGTTTGTATTCACTATGAAGAGCTAGTGCTTGCTGAAGCAGTCATTCTAGTAAGAAACTTTTCCTCAGCTTTGCATGAACTTAATAGCATGTTGCCTAGTACACAAGTAAATTCTGATTCTGAATAAGATGAAACTACTGTGAAAATATATTTAATGGGGAAGAAAACAACAATGTTTGCTTTACACTCTGTTTCTCTGCATATAGTGTTGTGACAGGACAAGAGGACAGTGGATGTTTGGTTCCCATTCCAATGAGGTATTAAAATAGGAATAATTCACATATCAATGATAAGCAGTTTATTGCTAAGAACTGCCATGGAAAGTACCAGGGGATCTCTTCATCCCACTTTTAATATGAGGTAGATATATAGAGATGTTCTCACTAACTCAGTTATAATAGAGCACGTATGTAGTTTGAGCTCTATCTTCAGTTGTGGCATTGAATTTTTGAGTCATCTACCTGCTTTGTCTCCAACTTCATTCCTTACTTTAATGCATTTGTCAGATCCAAGAATTGGGAGTGTAGGCGATGGCAGAGAACAGTGACAACCTCTGAGATGTAAGGTGACATTGATTCTATTCATTCATTCACTCATCTAACTTATATCAAACATTTATTATGTATTATGCATTTTACTAGGTGTTAGGATACAAAGATGACTTGATACTCCAATAGATGACTCTTCAGGAGGGTACAGACATTTCATGAGTTTACTATGCAGTCTACTAAGTCTATACACGACATCATACATTAATATACAGAAAATGCAATAAAAGTTCACAATGAGCAGCATCTAAGTTGGCCTATGAGAATCGGATGAAGCTTAAAGGAATAGAGAATTGTCAGGTGAATAGCTGGGACAGGGTAGAGGAGTAGATAATTTAACAGAGATAAAACAGAATTTGCAGAGGCAGGGAGGCCCAAGAAAATAGTATATTTATGAAACTTCATCTAGTTTTCTGTTCCCACATCAGATAATCCATGCTCTCATCAAATAAGTCAAAAAATTATATGTATATAGTTGGCCACGTGGAATGACTCTGGCATGGTTCATAGTTTTATAAAATTAGATCAGTTAAAATGAAATCCAACTGCAGTTGAAAAGAAATTTTAATGACTTTCAGGGCTAAGAGAACTCAGGCTACTGATATTTGCTTTCCACAGGTGAACTGGTACTTCTTTTTGTTAAAATGGAAAAAAGTGGATAAAACCGTTCAAACAAAGATGGTTGTATATAAATAACACTTACGGTCTTCTTTAGCTCTGAGATTTTTTATGTTATAAAATGGAATTTTATGAACTTACTCCCACAGAAAAGTCCTATTCAAGAGACATAAAACAATTAAATTACACAACTTATCACAATTTTAAATGATATTTTTTCCTTCTCTAATGGTATAAATTTACTCTTGAAAGCAAAGATAATGACTACTGCATCACTGTTAGGTGAATTAGGAATTTTGAGTTATTTCTCTTATGTCAAAGTATATTTGATAGATCTATTATCTCTACCATTTGTAATGGCAAATATTTGCAGGGCAAGACAAATTGAATTGAATTAAGTATATTATGTGCTAGGGTAGTGGTACAAAATCTTATTTTTTTAAATTTATTTATTTTTAATTATTTAATGTCACCACATATTTGACCCCTTCACCCCACCTACCTCCCTCCTTCCCCCTCCACCTTCTTACACTCTGGTAACGACTAGTCTATTATCCATGTCCATGATTCTGTTTGTCTTGTTCATTTGTTGCATTTCGATTTATATCCCACATATTAGTGATATCATGTGGTTTTCATCTTTTTCTGTCTGGTTAATTTCACTTAGCATGATTATCTCGAGGTCCATCCATGTTGTCACAAAAGGCAGTATTCTCATCTCTTCCTATGGCTGAGTAATAGTCCATTGTATATATGTACCACCACTTCTTTAGCCAATCATCTATTGCAAGACACTTTGGTTGCTCCCATGTCTTGGCCACTGTGAATAATGCCGCTATGAACATTGGTGTGCAAATATCTTTTTCAGATATGAGTTTTCAAGTCTTTGGAGTAAATATCCAGCAGAGGGATTGATGGATCGTATGGTAGATCAATTCTTAGTTTTTGAGGAAACTCCATAATGTTTTCCATAGTGGCTGTACCAATTTACAGTCCCACCAGTAGTGTATGAGGGTTCCTTTTTCTCATTGTCCTCACCAACATTTGTTAATTCTTGTCCTGTTGATAACAGTTATTCTAATAGGTGTGAGATGATATTTTATTGTAGTTTTGATTTGCATTTCCCTAATAGGTAGCAAGGATGAGAATCTTTTCATATGTTTGTTGGCCATTTGTATGTCCTCTAGGGAGAAGTGTCTGTTCAGGTCCTCTGCCCATTTTTGATTGGATCATTTGTTTTTTATTGTTGTCATTGAGTTCTATGAGTTCTTTGTATATGTTGTATATTAGGACATTATCAGAGGTGTTGCTTGCAAATATATTTTCCCATCTGGATGGTTCTCTCTTTACCATGTTGACAGTTTCTTTTGTTGTGTGGAAGCTTTTTAGTTTGATGTAGGCCTATTCAATTATTTTTGCTTTTATTTCCCTTGTCTTTGAGGTCAAATTCATAAAATCCACTTTAGTCCAAGGTACATGAGATAAGTTCCTATGTTTTCTTCTAAGCACTTTATTCTTTCAGGTCTTATGTTCAGTTATTTAATTAATTTTGAGTTAATTTCGGTGTGTGGTAAAAGACTACAGTCTAATTTTATTCTTTTGCAAATAGCTTTCAAGTTTTCCTGCACAATTTACTGAAGAGGCTTTCCTTTTTCCACTGAATGTTTTTGGATTTTTGGCAAAAATTATTTGCCCATAAAAACATGTGTTTATTTCTGGACTCTCAATTCTATTTCACTGGCTTGTGTGTCTGTTTTTTCTGCCAATATCGTGTCATTTTGATTATTTTTGCTTTGTATATAATTTGAATTCGGCAGAGTGATACTTCCAACCTCGTTGTTTTTTCTCAAGATAGTGTTGGCGATTTGGGGTCTTTTGTGCTTCCATAAAAATATGAGAATTTTTTGCTCTATTTCTTTAAAAAATATCGATGAGATTTTGACAGGGATTGCATTAAATCTATATAATGCTTTAGGTAATATGGTCACTTAAACTATGTTGACTCTTCCAATCCTAGAACATGGAATATCTTTCCATTTCTTTGTATCTGCTAATTCTTTTAATAGGGTTTTCTAGTAATCATTACATATGTCCTTCACATGTGTTGTTAGATTTATTTCTAGGTATTTTATACTATTGGTTGCCATTCCAAAAGGAATTATATTTTTCACTTATTTTTCTGATACTTCATTGTTAGAGTATAGGAACGCCGTGGATTTTTAAACGTTGATTTTCTATCTAGAAACTTTACTGTATTTCCTTATTGTTTCTAGTAGTGTTCTTGTGGACTCTTTAAGGTTTTCTATATAGAGAATCATATCATCCACAAATAGTGATAGTTTGACCTCTTTTCCTATTTTGATGCCTTCCATATCTTTCTCTTGCCTGATTGCACTTACGAGGACCTCCAATATTAATTTGAATAAAGGGGGAAATATTGAACAGTCTTGCCTTGTTCCTGATCTTAGAGGGAAGGATTTTAGTTTTTCACCATGAAGTATAATGTTGGCTGAGGGTTTGTCATATGTGGCCTTTATTATCTTCAGGTACTTTCCTTCTATACTTTTATTAAGTTTTGATCATAAAAGGAAGCTGTATCTTTTCAAAGGCATTTTCTGCATCTATTGATATGATCATATGGTTCTAATTTTTTAATTTGTTTATATGGTATATCACATTAATCGATTTGCATATGTTGAACCATCCCTGTGCCCCTGGGATGAAGCCCACTTGATTGTGGTGTATAATCTTTTTAATATGTTGCTGTATTTAGTTTGCTAGTATCTTATTTAGGATTTTTGCATCTGTGTTCATGAGAGATATTGGTATGTCGTTTTCCTTTTCTGTGAGATCTTTACCAGGTTTTGTTTCCAGGGTGATATTGGTGTCATAAAATGAGGTGGGAAATATTTCTTCCATCTCAATTTTTTGGAAGAGTTTGAGCAGAATAGGTACTAAATCTTCTATGAAGGTTTGTAGAATTCACTGGGGAATCCATCTGGTCCTGGATTTTTACGTTTTGGTAGGTTTTTGATGACTGTTTCAATTTCCATACTGCTGATCAATCTATTTAGATTTTCCAGTTCTTCTTGTTTCTGTCTAGGAAGGTTATATTTTTCTAAGTACTGGTCCATTTCTTCTAGGTTATTAAATTTGGTGTTATATATTTTTCTTAGTATTCCTATATTATCCTTTTTATTTCTGCAGTGTCCGTCATAATATTCCCTCTTTCGTCCCTGATTTTGTTGATTTGTGTCCTTTCTCTTTTTTCTTTAGTGAGTCTAGCCAGGGGGTTGTCAATTTTATTAAACTTCTCAATGATCCAGCTCGCTGTTGCATTTTTTAATTTTTTTTCAATATTATTTATTTCTGCTCTAATTTTGATTATTTCTTTCCTTCTGCTGACTTTAGGCTTCATTTTTTCTTCCTTTTCTAGTTTCTTAAGATGAAGCGTTAGGTTGTTCATTTGGGCTCGTTCTTGTTTTTGGAGATAGGCCTGTAAGGATATGAACTTTCCTCTTATTACTGCTTTTGCCGTGTCTCAAAATATTTGTTATGGT
>NW_006433133.1:1140070-1150905 GCF_000325575.1 Pteropus alecto | reverse complement strand
CTGAGATGTGTCTCCTGGAGGCAGCATATGGTTGGGTTTTGTTTTTGATCCATTCTGCAACTCTGTGCCTTTTTATTGGTGAGTTCAGTCCATTTACCTTTAGGGGGAATTATTGAAATATGAGGTCTTCTTATAGCCATTTTATCTTTTGCTTTCTGGTAGCTCGGTGTTTCCATTGCTTCCTTATTCTTGTGTTTCTGTTTGCTTTATTTTGGTTGGCTTTTGTGAGTTTTGCCTCTGATTCTTATTTTATGTTATATACTTCAGTTCTGACTCTATGGCATGTGATTACCATTACAAATCTGAAAAAGATAGTTATATACATACAGTCATCCATTTCCTCTGTGCGTGCCTTATCTCCTTTCCCCTTTGCGAATTTGGATCTTTGAATACTCCCCATTTCAGTTATTGTTGTCTCAATATGATCCTATGTATGTTGAATGTTCATTATTATCTTGCTATAGCAAATCTATTCTTATTGTTTAAGCTTATAATTCCCTGTTCTTAGTAAGAGATACACTCCTCTGCTTCTATTTGCCTGCTAGTCTCCTTATTCATAGTCATATATTTTTTGTCATGTTATTTTAAGTGAGCTGAACCTCTTCAGTATTTTCTGTAATGCAGGCCTTGTAGTGGAGAATTCCCTCAATTTTTGTATGTCTGGAAAGGTCTTTATTTCTCTTTCATGTCTAAAGGAGAGCTTTGCTGGATAACATTATTCTTGGCTGGTCGTGCCCTTCATTTAATAGTTTGAATATTTGATTCCACACCTTTTGGCCTGTAAGGTTTGTGCTGACAAGTCCAATGATGATCTAACGCATTTTCCTTGATCAGTTACCATCTTCTTTTTCTTGGCTGCCCTGAGAATTCTGTCTTTGTCATTTGTTTTTGATAATTTTAATACAATATGTCTTGAGGAAGTCCCTTTTGGGTTGAGATAATTGAGTGTTCTGTTGACTTCTTGAATTCTAAGATCCAGCGCATTACTTAGATTTGGGATATTCTTGTCAACTATTTGTCTGAAAATGCTTTCTAATCCCTGTTCATTTTCCTTCCCTTAGAGAATTCCCATTATTCTTGTTTTCTCTCCTGATGGTATCAGTTAGTTCTTGTATTTCTCTTTTGTTATTTGTCATTCTTTGTTTTCTCTCTTCTTCCTTCTGGTTTATTTCTAGATTTCTGCCTTTGATATCACTTCTCTTTTCCTCCATTTTGTCGACTTTATTTCTCAAGCTTGCTATTTCATTTTTCAACACTTGCAGTGTGTTCTTCATCCCCAGAGATTTTATTTGGTTCTTTTTGAGGGTTTCAATCTCCTTGCTAAAGAACTCATTCTACTAGTCAATTTTTATTTTTAAATTCTGAATTTTTTTTTTTGAATTCATTGAATTTTTTCAGAAGTACTATCCTGAACTCTGTCATTTAAGTCACATATTTCTATGTTTTTAAGCTTATTTTCTGCAGGTTTCCCTTTTTCTTTCTGAGATACCTTGTCATCGTGGTTGTTCATGGTGTTTAATGGACTATTTCTCCACCTGGATATTAATGGAAGTGTATTCTGCTTTTTTCCAGAAAGAATATTCATTGTATAAAGGTTTGTCTCTAGCCTGTTGCAAAGAAGTTGTTTTTCTTTTAGTTTCCAGTGGTGGAATCTAAGCCTCTTGGATCCCTGCTTTATATAAAATCTTAATGCCTTTTTTTTTTTCTTATAGATGTTTATTCATGCTTGCTACCCTCAGTTTCAGTCCCTGTCAGTGTTAGCCACAGTGTCAGTAGCATTTTCTCAGATTTCTCTGGGGGTCTGCAGTGTTGGTTCTTGGAAGATATTGCAGGAGTGGCCCTTTGTGTTGCTGGATGGGGGCTGTGGTTGAGCCTCATGTTTTGATATTGCTCCTAATCAACTGTTATTTCTCCATCATCCACGCTTCTTTGTTGTCACCACTTCTCTTCTCTCTGCCCTGATGCCTGGGCACTGCAGCCAGCCAGGTGGAGCTCACAGCTATCCCAGATCGGGTTGTTCAGGGAACCCACCACACGTTCTCCCCTTCCCCTCCACCTTCAGGGAGCTCGGCCTGCGAGAGGCAGTTTCTTTGTTCTTCCCAGTCTACCACCCAACTCCTGGGGTTCTGACCTGTTGTAGCTCTTATGTGTAGATCTCACGCTCAGACATGTTGTGGTCAGTTTGAGTGTTTTTTGTTGAGTTTTAGATGTTCAGTTCATTGTTGTTTCAAAGAGAGAGATCTGGAGATGTCTCTCACTCTGCCATATTTCTGACTTCCCTCAACCTTTTTGGCACCAGGGACTTGGTGCTCCTATGAGAATCTAGTGCCTAATGATCTGGGATGGAGTTGAGGCCATGATGCTAGCTTAGGGAACAGCTGAAAATACAGATGAAACTGCTCAGAAGCCCACCGCTCACCTCCTGCTGTGCGACCTTGTTCCTAGCAGGCCACAGACCAATCTGTGGCCTGGAGGTTAGGGACCCTAGTATGTATGTTATGTTATGTTATGTTATGTTATGTTATGTTATGTTATGTTAAGTTATGTTATGTATGCATGAATTTATGTATCATTTAATCTTCACAATACTCCTAAGAGATGTTATTTGCTTCTTATTGGCAATTAGTTGTGTGTATATGTTTTGTTTTAGAGAATGAAGGCACAGAAAGATTGGGTCACTCATATAAAAACTGAAGAACCAGAACTTAACTTTCAGGTTTGTGCTCTTATCTGCCATATCACACTACTGAGCTCTAATGTCTAGTGTTAGGGGCATAGACATTAGCCTGGCACTATGTAAGCTAAGATATTTTCAACTCTTCTCTCACAACTTTTTTATGTTAATGCTTTTCTTGAGTCATATTGGCTCAAGACATGCCTTACATAGTCTTTGTTCTCTCTATTACCCTGATCTGTTATACTTCCTCCCCCTTATTACCAACTTATCTAAGTGGCATATGTTCTTTAAGTATATCCTACCTCTTCCCAGTAAAATAATCTCTTTGACTTCAGAGTTCTGGTAGCACTAGTAGCCTGTACTGCTAACTTGGCACTCATCATATGCAGATATTTACCATATTATTTGTACTGATTGTATATACATGTCTTGTAATATATTGTATTCTCTACGTCTAGTCTAATGAATCGCAGAAGTAAATATTCAGTATGTTTACTCATGATTATAGTGATCAAAGAATATTTAAGTGGATCTTGACTTCCTTAGCAGCAGGTATTAACTCTTCCAGGAACATTATTCTTCTACTCTGTTATTTATTTCTTTATAAATATATATCTTGAACATGATGCTATACACGTTTAATGTATAACTATAATTAAGCACAAGAAAACAGCTTGAGGTAAAACTGGCCCAAAGAAAGTAGTGTAATTATTTCAGAATTGCACTGAATTGTTACTTTACTAGAGAATTCACTTGCTTTTCCATTTCTTTTTGCATTTTCTTCATTTTCTTTTTTTGACAATGTCACAAAGGGGCTGAGGTCCAATGTGGCAGATGTGATATGCCTGATTAGTTAATTAGATGAGGAAAGGTATTAAGACTTTGTCTATAGATAGTACATGAAGCAGATTGCTGGTATGTTCATTTAGACTGCTAATATGATAGATGCTTATGATCAGAGGTAAATCCAGTGGGAAAACCTCCAAACTAAAGTAATCAGGATTTGGGCCATTTGGAGGTCAAGAATATTTACTTTATTTAGTAGTTTTAGAGAATTTAGCTCTTTGTTGGTCCCTCTCCTTCTAACTATTCCAAATTAATACCTCTCTAGTTTATAAAACTCCATGTAAAAAACCATAGAATAATTGATGTAAAGGGTAATATACACATACATATATTTTATACATAGGAGTTGTTTTTTTTTTTTTCCTGAAAGCTTTTATCAAGTGATTATTAACAACTAGTAAATTAAGTCTAAACCTATAGGAAAAGTTTCTCAAACATATGCTTTGACCAAACCTATTTTACTTTTACTACCACCTCCCTTATTGTTTTATGTTTAAAGGGGTCCTTAAAGAAAATGCCAGGTGAAAACTTACTTTGCTGATAGCCAATCAACAGATATTCTTTCCTACTGGAGAACTGTTTTTATACAAAAAGAGAAAAAAAGAAAAGCATTCCAATTGTAACATTTATTTCTCTAAAATCTATGATTAAATTAAGGCATTACTCTTAAGTAGAAACAAAAATAAATGTTTATATATAATAGAAGATTGCAACTTTTGCTTCTAAAGATAGCCCAGTCAGCTGGAGAGTGACAAGTCTAATCAACCTTTTTTGCTCGACATAATGTTAGGCCATTTCGACAAGGACATCTAGGCTCTAAACTGATGTGAATGTCTCATACTTTAAGTTATCTGAACGTGGCAGAGAGAGGGACATCTCCAGATCTCACCCCTTGAAACAACAATAAGCTGAACATCTAAAATTAAACAAAACAAAACAAAACAAAACAAAAAAACC
Organism: Pteropus alecto; assembly: GCF_000325575.1. Taxonomy (NCBI): domain Eukaryota; kingdom Metazoa; phylum Chordata; class Mammalia; order Chiroptera; family Pteropodidae; genus Pteropus; species Pteropus alecto. The sequence goes on along the minus strand of NW_006433133.1, from coordinate 1,146,425 downwards.
TGTGCAAAACAGCACGTCTGAGTGAGGGATAAGTGCATAAGAGCTACCACAGTTCAGAACCCTGGGAGTCATGCGGTAGACTGGGAGAAACAAAGAAGCTGTCTCTCCCAGCTGGAGCTTACTATAGGAGGAGGGGTTAGGAGAGAAGGTGCATCGAGATCCCTGAACAGCCCTGCCTGCGAGAACTATGAGCTCTGTGCAGCCAGTGGCAGTGTCCAGGCATCAGGGCAGAAAGCAGAGAAGTGGGGACAGCAGAGAAGCAGGGATGGCACAACCCAGTGGGCCCCTCCCTCCATACCCTCCAAGACCGAACATGGTAGAGCCTCACAGAAATGTGAGCAAATGCTACCAAAACTGTCATTTACACTGACAGGGACTGAGACAGAGGGTAATGAGCGAGTTTGAATATCTATAAGAAAAAAAAGGCATTATTAAGATTTTATATTAGGCAGTGATCCAAGAGGTTTAGACACGACCTATTGGACACCAAAAGAAAAATGTCTTCTCTGCAACAAGCTAAAGACAGACTTTTATATAATAAATCCTCTTCCTGAGGAAAACAAACAAACAAACAAACAAAAAAGCAGAATACACTTCCATTAATGCCCAGGCAGAGAAATAGTCCATTAAACACCATGAACAACCAAGGTGACAAGGCATCTAAGAAAGAAAGAGAAAAATCTCCAGAAAATAAACTTAAAGACAGAAATATGTGACTTATATGACAGAGAATTCATCTGAAAACAATCAATGAGATCCAAAACAATTCCTATCAACAATTTCTGGAATTGGGGGGAAAAAAAAAAAAAGACTAGATGAAGAGGATGAGCTCTTTAGCAAGGAGACTGAAACCCTCAAAAAGAACCAAATAGAACTTCTGGATATGAAAAACACACTGAAAGAGATGAAAAATGAAATAGCAAGCTTGGAAATAGATTGGAATCAATGGAGGAAAGGATCAGTGATATCAAGGACAAAAATGTAGAAATAAATCAGAAGAGAGAAACCAAAGAATGACAAATAATGAAAGAGAAATACAAGAACTAGCTGATACCATCAAGGATGGAAACATAAGAATAATGGGCATTCTCAAAGGGGAGAAAGAGGAGCAGGGATTAGAAAGTACTTTCAGACAAATAGTTGACAAGAATTTCCCAAATCTAAAGAATGAGCTGGAGCTTGGAATTCAAGAAGTCAACAGAATATCAATTATCTCAATCCAAAAAGGCCTTCTCCAAGATACATAGTGTTAAAATTATAAATGAAAGACAAAGAAATAATTCTCAGGGTAGCCAGGGAAAAGAAGAGGGTAAACTATAAAGGAAAGTGCATTAGATTATCGTTGGACATCTCATCACAAACCTTAAGAGCCAGAAAGGAGTGGAATCAAATATTTAAACTATATAACAAAAATAACTACCAACCAAGAATAATGTGCCCAGCAAAGCTCTCCTTTAGATATGATGCAGAAATAAAGACAAAAATTGGAATTCTCCACTATGAGGCATGCATTACAAGAAGTACTTAAAAAGGCCAGCTCACCTAAAACAAAATGACAAAAAAAATGCATAACTACAAGTAAGATGACTAGCAGGCACATAGAAGCAGAAGAGTACAAACTTTACTAAGAACAGGGAAATATAAGCTTAAAGAATAAAAAGAAATTTGCTATAGCAAAATAGTAATGAATGTTTAGCATACTTAGGGACAAATTGAGACAACAATGACAGAAAACGAAAGGATTCAAAGATCCAAACTTCTCAAAGGTGAATGGAGATAGGGCAAAAGCAGAAGAAAATGCACTAATAAATGTATACTTCTAACTACCTTCTATATATCGAACATGGTAACCACACCTCAAAGGTTCAGACTGAAGTATATAACATAAAACATGAAAGAGCAGAGAGAAAATCCACAAAACCTAACCAAAAATAAAAACCAGAAACACATGGGCAAGGAAACATTGGAAACACTGAGCTACCAGAAGCAAAAGATAAAATGGCTATGGGAAAACCTCATATTGCAATAATGATCCTAAGTGCAAATAGACTGAACTCACCAATAAAAAGGCATAGAGTTGTACAGTGGATCAAAAAACGAAGCCCAAACATATGCTGCTTCAAGGAGACACATATCTGTTCCACAGACAAATATAGACTCAAGGAAAAAGGGTGGAAAATAATTCAAGCAGAAGGCATTCAGAAAAAGCAGGAGTAATACTAATATAGGATGTAATAGACTTCAAAATAAAAAAAAAGGTAAACAATGATACTAAGGGACACTTCATCATGATAAAGGGAATCATGCACCAAGAAGACATAACACTTATTAATATCTATGATCCCAATCAGGGAGGCCCAAAATATATAAAGCAATTACTAACAGAACTAAAGTAAGAAACAGACCAAAACACTATCATAGTAGGGGACCTAAATACTCAACTGTCGGATATGGACAGATCATCCAAACAGAATATCAATAAGAAAATAACATCCTTAAATGACACATTAGACCAACTGAACATAATTGATGTTTACAGCGCTATTCTTTCCAAGACAACTGCTTATAAATTCTTCTCTAGTGTACCTGAACTTTCTCAAGGATTGACCACACAGAGATAGCCTCAAAAAAATATAAGAGGGTTGAAATCATACCAACCATATTCTCTGATCATAATGCTTTGAAGCAAGAGATCAACTGCAAAAAGACAGCAGGAAGAACCACAAATACAGGGAGATTAAACAATATGCTACTGTAGAACAAGTGAGTCAGAGAGGAAAAAAAATGGGATCAAGAGATACATAGAAATGAATGATAATGATTGTACAACATGTCAAAACTTTTGGGACACAGCAAAAGCGGTAATAAGAGGAAATTTCATATCATAATAAGTCTATCACAAAAAAAAAAAACAATAACGAGTCCAACTAAACAACTTAATGCTTCACCTTAAAAAAAAACTAGAAAAAGAAGAATAAATAAGCCTAAAGTCAGCAGAAGGAAAGAAATAACCAAAATAAGAGCAGAAATAAATCAAATGGAAAATAACAATAACGACAGAAACAAACAATAGAAAAAAATAAATTCAGCAAAGAGTTGGTTCTTTGAGAAGGTTATTAAAATTTTACAACCCAATGGCTAGACACAGTAAAGAAAAAAAAGAAAGGACAAAAGTAAATAAAATCAGGGATGAAAGAGGGGAAATTACGACGGACACTGCAAAAATACAAATGATCATATGAGAATATGATGAAAACATATATAACAGCAAATTTAATAATCTAGAAGAAATGGACCTGTACTTAGAAAGATACAAACTTCCTAGATTGAATCAAGAACTAGAAAATCTAAATTGACCAATCAGCAGTATGGAAATTGAAACAATAATGAAAAACCTACCAAAAAGTAAAGTCCAGGACCAGATGGCTTCACCAGTGAATTCTACCAAACATTCAAAGAAGATTTAATACCTAGTCTCCTCAAACTCTTCCAAAAAATTGAAGAGGCCATATTCCTTAACTCATTTTATGAGGCCAATATTACTCTGATACCAAAACCTGGTAAAAATAACACACATAAGGAAAATCACAGACCATCATCTTTCATGAACACAGATGCAAAATTCTAAATAACAGCAAATTAAATACAGCAACATATTAAAAAGTTATACACCACAATTAAGTGTGGTTCATTCCAGGGTCACAGGGATGGTTCGACATATGCAAATCGATTAATGTGATACACAACATAAATAAATTAAAAAATAAGAAGTACTTGATCATATCAATAGATGAAGCAAAAGCCTTTGACAAGGTACAGCATCCATTTATGATCAAAACACTCAACTAAATTGATATAGAAGAAAAATATCTTAACAAAATGAAGATCATATATGACAAACTCTCAGGAAGCATTATAATTGATTGTGAAAAACTAAAAACCTTCCCTCTAAGTTTGGGAACTAGACAAGGCTGTCCACTATTGCCACTGTTATTTGATATAACATTGCAGGTCCTAGCGTGTGCATTCTGATAAAAGAATGATATAAAATACATCCAAATAGGAAATTAAGTAAAACTGTCACTATTTGCAGATGACATGATTCTCTATATAGAAGATCCAGAACTCCACAGAAATACTACTCAAAACAAAAAGCAAATACAGTAAAGTCTCTGGATACAAAATCAATGTTGAAAAATCCATGGTGTTGCTATACAGTAATAATGAATTTTCAGAAAAAAGACCTATATAATGAAAACTACAAGACCCTATTAAAAGAAATTGAGGAAGATACACAAAAATAGAAAGATATTCTGTGTCCCTGGATTGGAAGAATCAACATAGTGCAAATGACCTTATTACCTAAAGGATTATACAGATTTAATGCAATCCCCATTCAAATCCCATTGACTTTTTTTTTAAAGAAATAGAACAAAAAATCATCGTATTTGTATGAAGAACAAAAGACTCTGAATTGCCAAAGCCATCCTGAGAAAAAAGAACGAGGTTGGAGGCATCACTCTGCACGACTTCAAATTATACTACAAAACGACAATAATAAAAACGGCATGGTATTGGCAGATAAAAAAGACACATGGACTAATGGAACAGTATTGAGAGTCCAGATGTACACAACGTTTATATGGGCAAATAATTTTCGACAAAAGAGACAAAAACATACGGTGGAGAAAGGAAAACCTCTTCAATAAATGGTGCTAGGAAAAATCGAAAGCCACCTGCAAAATAATGTAACTAGACTGTTGTCTATCACCACACACCAAAATTAACTCAAAATAGATTAGGGGCTTGAGTTTAAGACCTGAAACTATAAAGTGTATAGAAGAAAATATAGGCACTAAACTCAAGGACCTTGGACTTAAAGTGGATTTTATGAATTTGACCTCAAAAGCAAGGGAAAGAAAAGCTGAAATATATGAATGGGACTACATTAAACTAAAAACAGAAAAAAAAATAGTCAACTAGGTAAAGAGACAACCATCAAAATGGGAAAATATATTTGCAAGCAATGACTCTGATAAGTCCTAGTATCCAAAATATAGAAAGACTCATACAGCTCAGTAACAATAAAAAACAAACAATCCAATCAAAGAGTGGGCAGAGGACTTGAAGTGATACTTCTCCCAAGAAGACATACAAATGGCCAAGAAATATATGAGGAGATGTTCATCATAGCTAGGTATTAGGGAAATGCAAATCAAAACTACAAAGAGATATCATTTCACACCTGTTAGAATACCTGTTCTCAACCGTACAATCATAACAATTGTTGGACAGAATGTGAAGAGAAAGGAACTCTCATACACTGCTGGTGGGACTGCAAATTGGTACAACTATGGAAAACAGTATGAAGGTTCCTCAGAAAACTAAGAATTGATCTACCATATAATCCAGCAATCCGTCTACTGGATATTTACCTCAAAGACTGTAAAACTAATACTCAAAAAGATAATTGCACACTGATGTTCATAGCAGCATTATTCACAGTGGCCAGGACATGGAAGCAACTGAAATGTCCTACGATAGATGATTGGCTAAAGAATCTCTGATACAGATATACAATGGAATATTACTCAGCCATAAGAAGAGATGAAATACTGCCATTTGTAACGATATGGATGGACCTCTAGATAATCATGCTAAGCAATGTAAGCTAGACAGAAAAAGTTGAAAACCACTTGTTATCACTTATATGTGCGATATAAATCTAAAAGCAACAAATGAACAGGATAAAGAGAGACTCATGGACATGGATTATAGACTAGTGGTTACCAGAGGGTAGGAGGTTGGGATAGAGGGGAGATAGATGGGTTAAGGGGGTTCAAATATGTGGTGACAGAAAGAAATCTAACTATGGGCAGTGAACACACAATGCAGTATATATATATATAGGGTTTATGAGGTCAATGTTACTCTGATACCAAAACCTGGTAAAAATATATATACATATGTATATATGTATATATGTGTGTGTGTGTGTGTGTGTATATATGTAGGTATGTATATACACACACACATATGTATACACACATATATATGTATACATATATATGTATATGTGTGTATATATACATATATATATGCACGTTACTGTTAAATTTTACAACTGAAACTTACTGGATTTTGTTAAGCAACATCGCCATAATAAAAAGAAATAAATAAATCGATTAATTAATTAAAAGCATTTATATGTCCATAAATTAGATAACCAAGAAAAAAAGGTAAATAATTTCCTAGAAACATACAGACTATCAATTCTAAATCATGTAGAAATGTTTGTATATACATACATACACATACATGAATGGAAAAAGAAAATGTTATTTTATATATATAT
>NW_006433133.1:1106077-1139961 GCF_000325575.1 Pteropus alecto | reverse complement strand
ACATTTAGCATGCTTTCAGGCACTTATTTTGCATTCTGTGCTATGCTACTTAGTATAAGAATATTCACTAAGGGATGTAGTTTCTATTCACAAAGAATTTAAGTTAACATAGAAGAGATAAACATGTACACAGCTAACTTGAATGCAATGCAATGAAAAATAAGTGCTATAATAGAGAAACAAAGTGCTGAGGGCCCAGAGAATGGAGAGGTTGATTAGGTATGGATTTCTTCTTAGAAATATGCATTAACACCAATTTTTTTCTTTTGCTTTTAGTAAAAATAATAGAAGATGAACACACTAAAACTTCGTAGCCACATTTTGAGAACTGATCTTTGAAAGCAGAATGTTATAGCTGGTACTATAGTTGATAAACATGGAGTTATAAGTTTGTGTCAAAGGAAAATGCTGCTGCAGTATTTTATCAGTTCAATTGAATGTTACTTAATCCTACATCAAACTAAATACATCACAGACATACCTTTTCTAGTTTAAGCATAAAAAAAACTTCCAAGGGAGTGAAAATGAAGCTGAAGTTACTGCCATTTTATGAAATTTATGATACTAAAAATTACATTTAAGTTGAGCTGCTGCTAGAAAAAAATTAATTAAATTCATGGCAGACTATTTATAATTTCTTTGTTAGGTGGAGAGTGGTTAACTCCACACTACATATTATGGCTGGCAAGTTTCTCTTGATGAATGAATACTTTAAAAATAAATAAATAAAAAGACTGTGATCCTCTTCCACACTAAAAAAAATAAGATAAAATAAAAGAGAGAGAGAGAGAGAACAATACTCAAAAGTTAAGAGTATTTTGGATGTAGCTTTGGGAGATTTTAGAAACATGGCAGAGTGAGAGACGTCCCCAGAGCTTTCCCCTCGAAACGACAATAAGATGAATATATTAAACTCAACAAAAAACACCCAACTGCACACCAGCAAGTGTAAGAATGGGATCTGTGCGTAAGAGCTATCACAGGTCAGAATCCTGCGTGTCTGGTGGTGGACTAGGAGTAATAAAGAAGCTGCATCCCGCAGCCGTCAGAGCTCCTTGAAGAAGGAGAGGGAGGGGTGAAGGAGCAGCAAGTTTCTCTGGCAAGTTCTCTGAACATCCCTACCTGGGATAGCTGTGGCTGCAGAGCCCAGTCATCAGGGCAGAAAGCAGAGAAGCGGGACGGGACCGCAGAGGATAAACAACTGATTTTTGCCAGCCATGGTTGCAAAACAGAGGCTGAGCCACAACCCCTTACCCCAACCCAGAGGAATCCTCCACCTATACTCTCCAAGATCGATCACCATGAAGCCCCAGGGGAATCTGAGTATACACTGCTAAGACTGTCGTTGACCCTGACAGGGACTGAAACTGAAGGTAGCGAGTGTAATTAAATATCTACAAGAAAATTTAAAAAGTATTATTAAGACTTTATATAAAGCAAGGACCCAAGAGACTTAGACACCACCTAATGAAACATCAGAAAAAGAAGTGGTAAATTAATTCCTTTTGCAATTGCAACACAATGAATAAAATACCTAGGAATAAATTTAATGAAACAAGTGAAGGACCTATACAATGAAAACTATAAGACTCTACTAAAAGAAATTGAAAAAAATACAAAGAAATGAAAAAATATTCTGTGTTCTTAGATTGGAAAAAATCAACATAGCTAAAATGACCATATTATTTAAAGCATTATACAGATTGAATGCAATCCCATCAAAATCTCATCAGCAATTTTTAAGGAAATAGAACAAAGAATCATCAGATTTGTATGGAAGCACAAAAGACTCCAAATTGCCAAAGCTATCCTGAGAAAAAGAATGAGGCTGGAGGCATCACTCTGCCCAATGTCAAATTATACTACAAAGCAACAGTAATCAAAACTGCACGGTATTGGCAGAAAAACAGACACAGGGACCAGTGGAACAGAATCGAGAGTTCAGAAGTAAACCCATATTTATATGTACAAATAATTTTTTGGCAAAATGCCAAAAGAAAAAAAATAGCCTGTTGCCTATCACCATACACCAAAATTAACTCAAAATAGATTAAGGACCTGAATATAAGATCCAAAATCAATAAAATGCATAGAAGAAAACATAGGAACTAAACTCAAGAACCTTGGACTTAAGGAGGATTTTATGAATTTGACCTCAAAGGCAAGGGACATAAAAGCAAAAATAAATGAATGGAATTGAATGTTACTACATCAAACAAAAAGCTTCTGCTCAGCAAAAGAAATCGTCAACAAGGTAAAAAGACTGCCCTCCGAATGGAAAAATATATTTGCAAACAACACCGACGATAAGGGTCTAATATCCAAAATATACAAAGAGCTCATATAACTTAATAACAGCTAAACAGCAAATGATCCAATCAGAAAATGAGCAGAGGACTTGAACAGACACTTCTCCCTAGAGGACATACAAATGGCAACAAATATATGAAAAGATGCTCAGCATTGCTAGCTATTAGGGAAATGCAAATCAAAATCACATGAGATATCATTTCACACATGTTAGAATAGCTATAATCAACAGGACAAGTAATAACAAATGTTGAAGAGAATGCAGAGAAAAAGGAACCCTTATATACTGCTGGTGAGACTGCAAATTTGTACAATCACTATGGAAAACAGTTTGAGGTTCCTCAAAAAACTAAAAATTGATCTACCACATGACCCAGCAATCCCTCTACTGGGTATTTACCCCAAAGACTTAAAAATCCATATCTTAAAATATATTTGCACACCGATGTTCATAGCGACACTATTCACAGTGCCTAGGACATGGAAGGAACCAAAGTGTCCTATGATAGATGGTTGACTAAAGAATATGTGGTACAGATATACAATGGAATATTACTCAGCCATAAGAAGAGATGAAATACTACCATTTGCAACAACATGGATGGACCTCAAGATAATCATGCTAAGCAAAATAAGCCAGACAAAAATAGTTGAAAGTCACATGATATCACTTATATGTGGGACATAAACCTAAATACAAATTAGCAGGACATACAGAGACTCATGGACATGGCCTATAAGCTAGTGATTACCAGAGGACTATAGACTAGTAGTTTCTATTGGGTGGGGAAGGAGGGGAGAAGTAGACAGGGTAAATAGGATCAAATATAAGATTTAGGGTTTAGAGGGAGTATGAAGTGGGTAAAGAGGATCAAATATATCGTAACTGAAGAAAACTGGACTTTGGGTGGTAAACACACAATGGAATATACAAATGTCAAATGATTATGTATACCTGAAAATTATATAATTGTATTAACCAATGTTCTCCTAATAAACTTAATTAAAAATTTTAAAAATAAAACAAAAATTAAAAGAGTATTCTGAAAAAATCTTCAACTTGTCTTTATGGTAATCAAAGTCAGAAGCATGTGCCTATTATAATACATATTCTAAAGCTCAAATTAACTTATAACTCCCACTGAAATTCTATAGCTGCTAAAGAGAAAAGATTAGAATGATTATTATCCATGTAATGTGAAGCATTTTCTGAGAAAATATATAATAAAATTCTGAATAACCTTAAAAATACTTAATTCTTATAATGTTTCACAGAAGCAGAATTTAAATTCTTTAACTCAAACACATTGGCTGACAGATCAGGAAAATGAGGTCCAGAGGGTAGAAAATTACATGCCCAACATTCTCACAGCTAATAGAACTTAGACTAGAACCCAGGTCTTTTGCTTCCCAGTCTATCTTTCCAACATACTAATTATTTATTCCTCATGAAAGCAGAATCAAAGATATTAATTCATGTTTGAGGTATAAAAACATCAATGCCGATTTACAAGTTTAACTACATGGACACTGGAACCAGACTGCTTAGATCTGAATCCTGGCATCACCACTTATAGTTTGTATTTGGTCAAATGCCAAATAGCCCCACACTGTTTCCTGATCTGTAAAATGAAGATGATAGCATATCCGAACTCTCAGAGTTATTGTGAGTAGTAAATGAGTTAAGTGTGAGGTGCAGGTATGTACCTGAAACATAATGGGTATTATTATTATTATTATTATTATTATTAATAATTTCAATAATCTAAATCAATGATTTGAACATCTTTCCATGTTGGGAGCATTGCCTAATCTTAGCAAAATGTAGAAGCAGCTGAGTTTATCATCTGTGTACTCATTCTTCCTTGCTGAGCATTCTATATTTTTTTCCTTTCTGACCTCTCTTTCCTCTATCTTTGGATTTCAGTGCTCTGACTTTATTGCCTATATTCCAAAATTGCAACGGCCTGTTTGGTTCTGTCCACCTCTAGAAGCAATTGTTATGCTCTAATGTTGCAACCATTTATTCTTTACCAGATGTCTGGTTCCACTTCCTTGGGGTCCCATGAAGTAATATCTGAAATGTTATAAACATACTGGTTTAATATATCATCTTTCTAAGGATATTGTGCTTTAAGAGAGACTGTCTATAGTAAAGTCACTTTAACAATAAGATAACTATCTAATTAGGGAATTTTAGATATAGTGGTAGGACAGTAGGAAGGAGAAAGGGAACCAGTGACTTTCAAGAATTTGTTGTTACCTTAGTTAATTCTCAAGCATGAAATATATTACTGTCTTCCATTTCAGAGATAAGAAGACAAAGGCTGAGAGAGGAGGCAACTTGCTTGAGATCAGACAATTAATAAATTCAAATATCAGATTGCAAACTCTGATCTAGCTGTTACCAAATTCTGTTCTCAGTATTTTTAATGAAGAGTTCTGTAATCAGTGTTCCTCAAGTCACAGCATATTTATAAGCGGCTCTTGTGCATTTCTTAAGACTGGTTCTTTTTCTCTAGGAACTTGATCTCAGGTTGTACTCAGATTGTCATCACAATTCAAAATACATCTAGAATACTTGCTGTACCATATTATAATATGTGGAAAATTTAGGTACCAACTGAAAGGTATAATGTACCTCACATGGCTATTTTTTAATATACTATATATCAAGCAGACTTGTCTGTTACACAAGTGAGATCTGTGTTGGTTTGCCATGAAATAAGATTAAGTAGAAATAAAATAGATATAATGGGCATGTTTTTAATAAATCGGTAGGTCTTGAATAGTTATTCCATAGTAGAAGCGTAAGATAGTGCTTGTATTAAACCAACAAAGTACATATTTTACTAATTGTTGAAATAAATGGGGAAAAAATACATGAAAGCATAAATACACAATGAAATTTAGAATATACTGATTGCTGCAGTGTAAGACCCCAGCATATGTGAACTAATCTGCAAGCATTAAATTAGCATAAGTATGTCATGAGCTCGTTAAACTCTATTCAGAAAGGCTTAAGATTTTTTATCTGGAAAAAGCATTTTTATCATGACTTAATATTCGCTGAATTATCTCATTTTATAGTTCTTTCTATTACCACCTCTAGAGTGTTTCCTTGATAAATATATCTCCTTAGAAGTTCTCAGAATGACTTTTAAAGGAATACACCAAAATCTTCCTTTTATTTCCATGGTTCATTGCATATTATCAGTCAGTAAACTGAACCACTATTATATATATTAATGAAATGGCAGGTACCAACTTTACTGCTTGTTAGGGCACTGCATGGGCTGTATATATGTCAGAGAACAATAGTGGCATTCTGCCACACATGCGTGATACAATAAGCTGAATCATGCTTAGATATGTTAGGCGCAGGCATCCTACTGCACTAATGTAACATTCTAATACAGGGTCCTATTCCTAGCCAGGAGCCTATATCACAGCCAGAACAGGGACCCACAGATGGTGCTTGTGAAGAAATAGCAACTGGAGAGACCAGGGAAAATGGCATAGATGATAGAAGCTTCATTCGTCCCCTCTTGCAACCACATCAAAGTTGTGATGGAAACATGGAGCAAACAGCAAGCAGAGTCTTCTGAGGTCTAGATGAACAGAAGCCCTACAACTAGGGAGATAAATAAGATATCACCCTGCAATGGTAGGAGGTAGGAAGAAGCAAAGACATGGCTGAATGGTGTCAGTGCTGAGCTGAATGGGACAGAGGATACAGTAGTGGCAGCCGGCAGCTGTAGATGTTCTTCTTAAAGGGACCGTGTGCATGACTAGAATTATGCAGTGGTGGATCTGCACACTCTGAGCACCAGCGCCAGGTAGGCTGCTCGAGGGGCACTAGGGACTTATAGGGGGACATTGAGTTGTTGGAGCAAGGGCTGGAGGTGAGGCTTTATCCCAGGCAGAAGTGATGGTGGTATCCATTTTTCCTCTGTGGAGTTCTCCCACTCTCAGCATGTGGACACAGCACCGCCATAGCTGAGATGTCATCAAACTGGATAACAGAGGTCATTCTACCCAGAGGATTCCCTGAAACTTCGTCTCCCTCAACTCATGTTCCTACCCAAGGAACATCCAAGTGTGTCCTCAGCGAGTCCTTTGCGACTTGCTGAGCAGTTCCAAGACTCACCACTGGTGGCAGCTGACCTCGATTTCTGGCATTGCTTCTTGAGGCATTGATAAGCATAGTACCTGCAGATTCCTTGGTGACTCTTCACAGGTGGCCTTGGAAAGACACAGGCTGGGGCTAAAACTGCTCTCAGGACTGTGCCTCTGCACACCTCCTGCACAAAGCCACGCAAATAAGACCAGGGGACTTAGGAGTTTTGCTTGCTACATAGAAACAGACGTGGAAAAGGCAGCCAAAATGGGAAGACAAAGAAGCAGAAACTATATGAAAGAACAGAAAAGAGATCAAGGAAAAATAGAGTCAGGCAATCTATCAGATGCAGAATTCGAAACACTGGTTATAAAGATGCTCAATGAAATTAAGGGATGCGTAGATGAACTCAGTGAGAATTTTAACATAAATAAAAAAAAACAAAACATAAAAATGGAAATGGAAATTAAAAAAGGGAACTAGTCAGAGGAGGAAGTCAAAATGGCATAGATGATAGAGGCTTTGTTAATCTGCTCTTATGACCACATTGAAGTTGTGACAGAAACATGGAATAAATAGCAAGCAGAGTTGCCTGGGTTCTAGATGCAAGACATCATCCTGCAAAGGGAGGATGTAGGATGGGGTAAGGATGTAAGGCAGCCCAGTACTGAGTGGCTGAGTGGGACAGAGGCTACGGCAGTGGCAGCTGCAGATGCTTCCTAAAGGAGCCATGTCTGCGACCAGACTTTCTCGATGACAGACTAGCTCGCTCTGAGCAGCAGTGCCTGGTCTGCTGCTCAGGGGCAACAGGGAATAACAAGGGGACACTTAGTTGTCGGAGTGAGGACTGGAGGTGAGGCTTTCTCTTGGGCAGAAGTGTTGACAGTATCCATTATTCCTTTGTTGAGCTTTCAGTTCTGTGCAGACACGGAACTGCCATATCTGAGATGTCATCAAACTAGATAAAAGAGGTCACTCCACTCAGAGATAACCTGAAACTCTGCCTCCCCAAACTAGTAGCCCTACCCAAGCCACATCCAGTTGTATTCTTGGTGAGTCCTGTCCAACTTGCTGACCAAGCTCCAAGACTCACACTGGTGGCAGCTGATGTTGGTTTCTGGTGTGGGCTCTTGAGGCAACTGTAAGTACAACGTCTGTGGATTCCTTGCTGAATCTTAACAGGTGGCTCTGGAGGGACACAGACTGGGGCCAAAATTGGTCTGCTGCTTAACTCCTCTCAGGACTGTGCCTCTGCACAAAGCCACGCTAATAAGATTGGGAGACTTAGGAGCTTTGCTTACCACATAGAAACAGACACAGAAAGGCAGCTAAAATGGGAAGACAAAGAAACGAAAACCATATGAGAGAATAGAACAGAGATCGAGAAATGATGGAGTCGAGCAATCTAAAAGATGCAGAGTTCAAAACACTGGTTATAAAGATGCCCAATGAACTTAGGGGAAGAGTAAATGAACTCAGTGAGGACTTTAACAAAGACATAAAAGCATAAAAATTGAAATGAAAATTATAAAAGGGAACCAGTCAAAAATAAAGAATATATTATCTGAGATAAAGAGTATATTAGAGGGAATTAACAGAGTGGATGAAGAAGAGGATTGAACCACCAGTATAGAGGATGGGGAAGCCAAGGTCACCCAATCAGAATGGCAAGAAAAAAAAGAAGCCAAGAACATAATAATTTAAGGAGTCTTTGAGACAAAATTAAGTGAAAAAACATTTGTGTAATAAGGGTACCTGAAGTAGGAGAGGGAGAACAACTGTAAAAGCTACTTGAGGAAATAATGATGGGAAATTTCCCTCACCTGTGAAGAAATAAACACGAAACCCCAGGAAGCTCAGAGAGTTCTAAGAAAGAGGAACCCAAAGAGGCTGACACCAACACACATCATAATTAAAATGCCAAAGGTAAAATACAAAGTGAGAATCTTAAAAGCAGTAAGAGAAAAGTAGATAGTTACCAATAAGGGTGCACCCATAAGACTGGCAGCTGATTTCTCAAAAGAAACTATTCAGGACAGAAAGACTTGGCACAATATATTCAACATGATGAAAACTCAGGATCTACAACCAAGAATACTTTATCCAGCAAACCTATCATTTAGAGTCGAAGGACATAAAGAGCTTCCCAGACAAAAATAAAGGAATTCATCAACACCAAGCCACAATTACAGAAAATGTTGGAGGGATTTCTTTAAGAAGAAAAACCATGTATTAAAATCCTGAATAAATGGTAATAACTACTATCTAGTAACTAATAATTATCAATAAATACCTCAAATGGAAAAGAATTAAATGCTCCAACCAAAGGATAGGGTAGCTGAATGGATAAGGAAACAAAACTCCTACATAGGTTGCTTACAAGAGACTCACTTCAAATTAAAAGACATACACAAACTAAAAGGAATAGGGTGGAAAAAGATATTGGTTTGATGGATACATGCGATATTATGCTGAATGAAATAAGTCAGATAGAGAAAGATAAATACCATATGATTTCACATATGTGTGGAATCTAAAGAATAAAATAAGTGACAACAACAAAAATGGAAACAGACTTACAGATACAGAGAATATTTTGAGGGCTACTAGATGAGAGGAGTTTTGGGGGGATGGTGAAAAAGGGCAAAGGGATTAGGAAGTATAAATGGATAGATATAAAATAGTCATGGAGATATAAAGTGTAGCATAAAGAAAATAGTCAATAATGTTTTAATAAATATGTAAGGGGAAGAAAGCTACTAGACTTAGTGGGGTGACCACTTTGTGAGTTATATAGAGCTCTAATCACTAAGCTGTACAACTGAAAGTATTATGTTATTGTCCGCCAACTATAATTGAAAAAAAATCATTGCATTGTAAAATATAAATATGAGCAACTAATTGTCTATTATACTTCAATAAAGCTGGAGGGACATAAAATAGAATATAGCTCTGTAAAAGAAAAGAGAAATAGCAACTAAATCAAGAACACATAAACAAAGTGGTAAGGACAATGAGTGCTCTAGATCAGGTGAACATTTCTACTGGATAGGGTATCATGATGAAAATTGGCCAGGCTTTGTAGTTGAGTGTATTGTGCATAATTTCAGTCTTAACCAATCTATCTTCTGTCTCACATCATGAATGCATAATAAATAAAGTTAAATGTATTTCCTCAAAAAAAGATAACAAAAGCTAAGTAAAAACTGATTCTATAAACTAACTGCAAATGGAACTTTGTGAAAGTAATCTAATAATTTATAGCTTTAAAATTCTGATGCTATACAGTATTTTATTGGATGCTAAGATACATTGTGACACAAACCAAAAACATTCAAAGCATCAAAAGCCAACTGAAAATGATAAACATTAACATAAACTTTTCTCCACATTGCTATTGTAAAATGAAGTATATATAATGGTATCAAGATACCCTATTTTTTAAAATAAATTGTAAGGTCAAGGGCAACAATGAATGAGAGAGGCCTATGAGTCAGTACCAGAAAAGTCAAGACAAAGTATAGGAAAAAAAGGGAAGAATAAATAAAAAGCAATAAGAAAAAGGAGGTAAAGAGAATGTTCAAAAAATAAGGCAGCCAGATTACTGAAAGGCACTAGTTGGCTAGCTTTGTAAGGCTTGGTTAGCCTTAGGCATGCATCCTAAAAATCTGCTATAGTCTTAAAACTTTACATACCTGGAAGATTCTGTCCTCCTTATTCTTCTGAGGGAGAATTGTGGATAAAAATGATACATGATTGGGGGCTTTAGAATTCTCATTTAATAATTTAAAAAGTTATTTTGCTGCTGAATTGTTTAGCTTAAAATAATGGAGGAAAGAGTCTTTAGGGTCAAACCTTTGATCCAGCTTATATGTGAATGTCAAAAGAGTATGTTATCCCTTTAAGGTTCATGTGAAGGTCCATTTGATATGGCATATAAGACCTGGAGGCAAAAACAATGATTTCAAACGTCTTCTACAACTGTAAAGCAGAAGAATGGGTACTTGAAAATTGTTTCAAACTTCTAGTTTGGGCAAAGGATATTGCTTGTGGTTTAGGCGAATGCTTTTAGAAATGTGCTCCTCTCCTACCTTCTCCTCCCTTTCTCCTCTTCTCTCCTTCTCCCTCTTGGAATTCACCTCAAGCATGGTTTAGTTAATTTATGATCTAACTAACTGTCATGCTGCCATTGTCATATTTAGAAATATTCCCACTGAAACACAGCTCTGAATTGTTCACAACAGTTCAGATGATTTTGTGGCTCTAGTGACTTTGTTTCTTTTGAAGACACCATTTCTATTAATAATTTCAAAATGGAGCATCTGGATTAGATTTATACGAAGATAATGTCAGTTTTTCTTGAGAAATGTGGCAGAACTTGGGAACCTTTATTTATCTTTGTATACTCTATCTGCACTTTTGTCAGACATGGAGAAATAAAACAAAGCACAAACATTCATAGAAGTTGATATAAGAAAGAATGTTACTCTAACCCTACCTACAGGAGCTTAAAACACCAGAAGAAATATTTATTTTTCTTTCCCCAAATTAAAAGAAACCCAATTAAAATTGTTCTAGTGTAAGTTAAAAGGTAACAAGGTACTATTTTATTCACTTTGCTACAGTTTTAGCAAGCACAGAAGCAAAATAAGGTTTGGCTTATTTAAATAAACATTATCTCTACCTACATATTCTCTCCATGTCACCACAAGAGGAGGGTCAGAGTTAATCAAAGGAGTAATTTCCACTCCAAGGAGGTAGAGTGAGAAGTGTTCAAGTCCTTGACTTCTTCGTGAGACTAGAAATAAGTGTTACTTGATATGCATTCTATGTGGTTTTGCTGAGGATGAGGAGGGGGATCTACTTAAAGAGTAATCTATTCTCACCATAAGCACCAGAAACTGGTGGGTCTATTCCCACTTCAAGGTAAAGAAAATAAAATATAATTTATCCTGAGATAGTATTTATTTTTCCAGAGAAGCAATTTACTTTAGTCAGATAAGCTCTTGGCTGTGATAAGAAAATATATTCCACTTTTTTATCATAGAATAAAACTGGATTCAACTTTTAACTTGGGAAGAATACAGGCATAATTTAATTTTGCAAAAATTACACAGGCAAGATATAGAAGACTTCCTAATATATAATTTAGTTAAGAGCTTCCTCAACTGAGTTACTCAGATGATATCTTATACCTTGTCTTTTGCTTTAGAAAATCAAGTCTCCCTTATGTACCATATTCTGAATTACAATCTTGGGATCAATTCTCCTGTTCTTTCCATTATTTCTTTGTGCCTCCAGAACATTCTTATTCAGGAATGTATAAGTCACCTCCAAGTAGTAACATATCCATCCCAGTGCTTACTATCAAAATCCAGTTTGTCGGAGTAGGTCTCTAAAACATTATTTTTCAAGCTATTTGTGATAAAGGACAAATTCCTCCCCCACCCCACTATGTTGCTATAAAGTTTTCTAAATGTTTAGTCTTAATATATGTACTTATTTCATCCAGTCTTGGACCAGTACCCATCTGTAGACTATATTCTGAGTAGCTTACTCTAAAAGAAGAATCTAACCAGAAGGTACACATTTGGGCAAGACAAAGGGAAAGCAAAGGTTTACACTAGAGCCTTAATTGCTGCCTAGCATGAGGAGGCAGATCTAATGACGATATTACCAACAATGGAACTGGATCCTGGTGAAGACATTAGAAATACATTGCTTGTCTCACGGTCTGGTAGAAAGGACAGCCTGTAAAATGAGAAAGCATGACATGGAAGATTAGTAGCTGAGAAACAAAGTGAATTTCAGAAAGAAGATTCTCTCAGTATTTTTAGAATTTTACAAGTCTAAGATGCAGAAAGTTAGAAACAGCTTTTGATGTAGTCGTAAATATCCATTGTTACTGTTCCAAAGTAATAAGTGGAAAGCAGAAATATTTGTTATTCAGTTTTACAACATTTTAAAAAAAATATTGAGCAGATGTTATGAAATTTGAAAATTTTCTAACACCTTTGGACTATAATCTTGCTAGGTTTCAAAAACTGAGTAAAATTGAGCTTAGTCAGAAACTAAATGAAAACAGCAGAAAGGAATCCTTGCATACTGGTGTGTAAAAAGTATTGGAGAGATTCAATTACCAAGTTTCTTGTTTCTGAGCTAGAACATAACCAGCTTCAGGGAGACAATGTTCTCCAATCAGTAAGAAATGTTTTTCTTTGAAAGAAAGAATAATTTCAAATTTTAATGGCCATGCACTATCTTCAGAGAAGTAGCACATTAGCTTGATGATCCCAGAAAATCACATTGGGTAAACCTGATTTAGCTTTCTATTGAGATTCCAAAAATAGCATGATTCTACAATAGGTATTAAATAATCCATCTAAATCCAAAAACTGATGAGAAATTAGAAAGAAAACAAAATACAAATTGCATTGTTGCTTAGGGTGGTCAACACCAGATGGAATACTTCCACTAGGGAAGTTCTGAAGCCTGAGCTAGAGAGGTCAAAAAGCAGAAGAGGACCCAAGACAGAAGTAAAGACCACCAAGGGCTAACTTGTATTACTTCGATGTTTTGCCTGATGAGAAGTCTGATCCTTGCTCATAACTGTGAATTTTATGACTACTATCATATTTTATTTCAACATATCCTGAAGAAAATATTTTGAGATATAATTAACATATAATATGAGTTTCGGGTGTAGAACATAATGATTCAATGTTTGTATTGCAAAATGATCACCACAGTAAGTCTAGTTAATATCCATCACTACACAGTTAAAAATTTGTGTGTATATGAGAAATTTTAAGATTTACTCTCCTAGCAACTTTCAAATATACTATACAGTATTCTTAAAAATGTCAATAATTATTACTCTTAGATACATACAGGGCACACTTACTTCCATACTTTTATATCTTGACTCAACTTCTTGTTTGAGAGGTTAATTTTGTGTAAATAATGTGTAATGCGTTGTATATGAGGTGAAATCATTTATATTATTTATATTATTTATTTATTTATATTATGGTGATATTGGTAAACAAAATCCAGTAAGTTTCAGGTGTACAATTCAATATATATTTTTTATGCTGACATTGGTTAACAAATTCTAAGTTTCAGGTGTACAATTTAACAGTAAGGCATTTATATATATTGCATTGTATGTTCACCACCCATAGTTAGATTTCTTTTTGTTACCACATATTTGATCCCTTTTACCCCATCTACCTCCCCCTCTCTCCTGACTCCTATCCTCCAGTAACCACTAGTCTATTGTCCATGTCCATGAGTCTCTATTTGTACAGAGAAAAAGAACCCTCATATACTGCTGGTGGGACTTCAATTTGGTACAGAAGCTATGGAAAACTGTGTGGAGATTCCTCAAAAAACTAAGAATTGATCTACCATATGATCCAGCAATCCCACTACTGGGTATTTAACACAAAGACTTGAAAACCCACATCCGAAAAGATTTTTGCACACTGATGTTCATAGCAGCATTATTCATGGTTTGTCAGGACACAGAAGCAACAAAAGTGTTTTACAGCAGACGATTGGATAAAAAAAACTGTGGTACATATACACAATGAAATATTAATGAGCCATAAGAAGAGATGAAATACTGCCATTTGCAACAACATGGATGGACCTCGAGATAATCATGCTAAGTGAAATAAGCCAGACAGAAAAAGCTGAAAACCACATAATATCAGTTATATGTAGGATATAAACCTAAAAGCAACAAACAGGACAAACATTTATATTTCAAATTGCTCATTACTCAGACAAGGGAAAAAAAAGTCTCAAGCATTCAAGATGAATTACATATACTATCTGGATATTGTAGATTATATGTTTTTTCACCTATCACTTATTTTGCCTTACATGTAGTTCACGAAAACTAAATATATAGTTAATACATTCTTTCTACCATGATTTAGAGTGAGGCTACAATTATGCAGAAAAAGAATTCCAGATGGTTGATTTCACATACCTAATGACCATAGGAGTTATTTTTGTTGTTGTTGTTTTATTTAGTTTTGTTTTGCTCATATAAAAACTAGAATTTTTTTTTTTTTTTTTTACCTTGGGGAGTGAAAGCAAGGAAGACACATATACACATAACAGCACCCAGCATCCTTTCATTTTTCACCAAGAAATCAAGTCAAATTTTAGTATTAATTTTGATTTCTACACATAATTTTATTTAAGAAATTCCAACTTCTATAGACATTTACAATGTCTTTCTATATCTATCTTTTTAATTAGGTATTCATTCTTTATATTTGTCAAAGAAAGAAGTGATACATAGGCTAATTCACTACAGTCTTGTTTTCACTTCTATCAGCAACTGAAACCATTTGTCTGAAGTAACTTCTATTTAGTTCAAGAAAGACAGTAGTGTTTTTTCAGTGAGAGAAAATTTGCAAAGCATTTGAAAATAAGGTGAATTTTACGAGTCATCTATTTTCTATCAGAAACCTAAAGTTTTTCTTTTCATAGTTTGCAGTTGGATTCAACGCCCTGAGTTTTAAGTTCCCACATGAAGATGTTACACATTAAGGAAACAAAGCGGACCCTAATATATAAGCATTTATAACATTTTTCTCTTCATAGACATTAACTACCTTAAATGATACCAGGAAGAATAAATGCCATTATAGGGTTTCAAGAGAAATCTACTATACATTGTGACCCAATAAGTTGAATTATTAGAGTGGAAAAAAATCCTATAGTGGAATTAGGGTCAACTGAAACATCAGGTAGACTAAGAATTGTATCATTCCCACTTACCCCACTAATGCTGCTCTTACTATCAGTGGTAATATAGAGAACACAATTGCTTTCCTTCCCACCACCATACACACATACCAGATTCTAATCCCTTTGAAATCAAATACACTTGTTGAAAACAATGCAGATAGAGATATACAATTATTTATCACATTTAGATTTTAAATATTATTAAACTCAACCTTGTAACCTCAACTCAATCTTGACCTATGTAATTTTCTTGATATCACTTAAAGGTGAATTCCTCCCAAATGCTTATAGTGTCTCATTCATTAATCCCTTCCTTTCTGTTTTGTTTCAAGTTCAGTAAACAAAATGAATGACTGCCCAGATTCATAACCACAGAGCACAAATATTGCTTCTCTTATAAGAAGATATTTCTTTGCAACAGTATCTTATGTTCAAGTATAATTACATAATTTATGAGGCCATATGTAAAATAGAAATTCAAGGCCCCTTGTTCAAAATTATTAACTTAAACTAGTGACAATAGAGGATAAACCAAATATAGCATTCTTCTAATTATGAGACCTTGTACTACTGCACGAATCACATGGCTGAGAAGGTAGCTCTGCTTACATTTTTTCACTATCTTTATAGTTAATACACATAAATTAACTCATTTTATTCTCATAAACACTTATGAGATAAGAAGAATGCTAATATTGGTATCAATTCTTCCTGTGACATTTACAGAATTTGATGTCCAAAGAACTTGTGTGACCACTCAATTTGCAAGTGATGAAGTTGGAATCATAACTCTGGTCTTCTGACTTTTAATCTAATATTCTTTTGACTCTACTGAATTGCTTCCTTATGAAAACAGCATCACAAATTTTACCTAAAATATAGTTAATTAGCTATATCTTAATAGTTTTTAATAATATGTGACTCCAGAAATAATAAAAAGCATGCATAAATAACCACAAATCCGTAATTAACTCAACTGTTAATCACTGTTAAGCTAAAACTTGGGTGTTCTTTTTCTAATCAAGCAACAAACAAACGAAGCAAAACAAACAAATAAAATAACATTACTTTTCTACTAAGAATGGTTCCAGGCAATGAATATCTTTGTGCCCTTTGCCTGTGCATAATCTCCAGCAAGCCCATTACAATCTCAATACTAAACATCATTATAGCATGTTCTCTCTCCACTTGTGATTATTGAGAGCAGAACTCGGCCAGAAAAAAACCCACAGCTTTTTATTAAAACAGCTGATCCCTCTCCTGAAAGAGAACTTCCTTGTTAATCTCAGTGAAAAACACAGATTGGCTTTCCTACTGATTCATTTCTGAAATAAACAATAACAACGATAACAAAGGAAGAATATGTCATGCTGCTTCGGTCCTTTATCTCTAATTCCAGTTTATGTAAAATCTGCTCTTAATCCTCCTATGATTTCTTTCCAGTCAGAGAAAAAGGCTGCCATAGCAACCAATTTACTAACTCTGTTAATTGACTTTTCTCGGCTTTTCTGAATGCTTAATTAACATAGATCATTTCATTTATCCAGAAAATTATTTTTTTGAGCTTCTACTATATGTGAGGCACCTGACTCAGCCTCTTGTCAGAAATCAATATTTGCAGGACCTAAAGAGAAAACCGCTAGTCTGACATTAAAGAACAAATGATGTGAAATCACACACACATGCACATACACACTTTATATTCTACATAATATACAAAATGTAGATATCATGCATACTTATATTTTATACATTATATGTAGTTATTTCAAGTTTTGAGATCCTTTTGATTTTGGTTATTACGCACTGGTGATTTGAACCTAGAGACTTTGATTGGGATTTTGTTTTCTTCAGAATATCAGGAATGGAAAAGGAGGCTGGCTCACATAATTTGAGTAATTGCTTTTTGAATACATAACAATGAATTGTTAATAATTTAGGGTAACTGTTCCTTTTCAGTGCACAATATAGTCTAGTTCGTAATTACAGAAAACAAGTGTTACAGGACCAGAAAAAGCCCTTGTGAAGGCATATTCATAGTGCAGAATGTGTTATACTCAGATCAACAAACTTTTGTTTAAATAATAATAGTAATTATTATTTTTGTAATTCCTTGCATTTATGTAATAATATATACTTTACAAAGTGTCTTCCTGGATGCTGTAATCTCATATAACCTTATAGGTCATAGTAATGAGTTCCTGCAAGACCACATTTCAGAGAAGCTTATTTTAGGGCTCTAGGGAAACAGCTTTTTTCCTTCCTTGAGAGTAGATTCTATTTATATCATTGCTAAAAGATAGAACCTCCAAACTCCCATATTTTTGGGAGTGGAAGAGAGAGAGAAAGGGGGAGGGGAAGAAAAACGGAGAGAGAAATGGGAGAGAGAAAGAGAAAGTATTTTAGGGATGACAAAGGCATGAACACACTATGCCTTGAGTTACAACAATTTGGATTGCAACACTCCTCTTTTGGGATAGGGTAGAAGCTTGGAGTAGGATACTGCTCTTATATCTCCTTCCAGGCCAAGCATCTGGCTCACATGCTATTGCCAACTTTTTATATTTGTACATATATATATATTTGAGCATAATATATATATTATTTGAGCATACCTTATAGTAGCAGAAAGAGACCAATTTTTAATCCCAACCCATTTCCAAGTTAGTTTTGCAACTTTAGGAAAATCACTTAGCCTACCCAAACCTCAGTATCCTCAACTGTCAAATAAGGTTACTTAAGCCTGCCTTATCTAATTTATTGGTTTGTAGCAAATTAATGAAGACTATCAAATGATGTCACTGTTAAAAGAGGCTTTAGAAATCATCTAAAGCAACTCTACATTTTAGAGGATCACTGTTATTAATTCTTGCCCAAATTCACACAGTAGAAGAACCAAACCTATATTTCAAGTTTAGATTCCAATACTGTTTACACTACAGTATATGGAGATTCTGAAAGCACATGGAAAAGTACCAATGCACAATACTATGATTAGTATTCATTACATGACTCCTTAAAGACCTGCAAGAGTTTTTGAGGATGGCAAAGCAGCCACAAATGCCTTTATCAGTGGTCATAAAAAATCAGCTCAAAGGAAGGAATGGAAATAAGCCAATGTCTTTACTAAAATAAAATCTAGGTTTTCCAAGATGATAATGAAAGGAGAATCTGTGAATAAAAAGAGGGGGCTAAGCCCATCGACCTGGCTTTGTTTCCCTAAACTCATGTTCCTCTTGGAGGCGGTACTGATTCCTCTTGCCATCTCCACGTAGGCCACAAGGTTGTGATGGATAGTGTGGGAGAGATTGTTCCCCTTTTATTTCCATGGAGAAATTATACATAACAAAATAGTTATCTTAATTTTCTGTTGCACAGCTGAAACCAGGCTTTTATTTTTATACAAGGTGAATAAACACCTGGGGATATTAGGAGAAAAACAAACTCAAAGAGCAACGTATAAATAGATAGTCTTGTTTCTAAAAGCCAAGAGACTCATCCTCAGCTTCCTATATCCCAAAGAGTATGTTCAGAACAAGTTCCCATAATGCTTCTATGTGGCCACCGTTAACTGGAAAAGTTCTCAATTATGTAAGAGTTCTGCTAAGTATAGATCAAATAAAGGGGTGCCTAAGAGAACTATATTTTCCCTGTTGCTGTTGCTTTAGACTCACTTTATAAATTTTACTTTTCTATCTGAGAATTTGTTTTCTTTTCCTCAAATGACTGACTCTGGAAGTTTATTTCCATTAAGGGAGACCTATCTTCTACCCAGTTCTCTCTTTCTCAGTGGAAACAGAAAAGCCTTGGTTGAGATTGCCTCATTGATCACCTCCTCCCTCTGTACAATCCTAGTTCCTTCACTTCCCCATAGGTGTTGATTACAAGATTTCTCCCCAATAAACTTCCTGTATGCAAATCTCCACCTCAGGATCTGTTTCCTAGGTAACTCTATCAAGGAGGGACAGTTCCAGGAACAGACAAAGGAAGCAGACTCTAATATAAGATTTTTCAACTAGATATCTTGCTGACCAGCTAGAAATTGGGCTCCTCATCACGAGGCATAAGTAAAGTACTGATAACCCCTGGCATGTGTGTAATTATTAAAAATTTGACAGGTGGTAAAGCAAGATAGAATACCGATAGAAGTTAATACAAGGTGTAATATCTCAGGTTTTTTCAAGGTTTGAGTAAATTAGTAAAAAGGACAATGTACTCAAATGACTTTTACTGAATGGCATTGATTCATTGGTGAAAAACAAGGAAAGGTTAAGAGTAATTTATCATCAATTGAAGCTGAAGTGTGAAAGTCATAGGAACTCTTTGGAAGCATGTAAATATAATGTTATCTCCTTAGGATAGGGACCTGAAATAGCTATAGATTACATCCAGGACTTAATTATAAGAGTGACAGATCTTTAGAAGATGGAATGCTCATCCCTAGAATGTCTGCTTGCCAAGGTCAGGGCCTTGTTTAGGAAGGATGGTAACCTGATACTGGAGGACTGGAACATCTGTACTGATCCATCAAAAACCTTGAAATCCTAGATTCCCCTGAAGTGGCCCATTCCTTCTTATTAGAGGTTATCACTCCTCTTTGCTTAAAGATGATGCACAGGCCTCTGACTTGCAAATCAACTTGCACCTGTATCAGGATTTAGTCCTACCTTCCCCCTTTGGCCACTAGGCCAAAACCTAGATTGATTGTCAAAAAACTGACTATAGAAGTTTCGGGCCTGTTAAGGAAGGAAGGTACTACACTCTAAAAGGAGCTGCAGGACTTATTCAATATTTTCTAGCAGAAAGCTGGGAGAATATATATGGTATTGAATCATGAAGGTGCTAGATCAAGGGAAGGCAGAAGATAAGATTGAATAAGGGTGAGTTTATAGATATGGGAGCTCTATCCCATTATACAGGATTTAACTCCTTCACATGAATTCCTGCTTCATTTATTTTTCAATCATATCTTATATTCAATAATAGTGAGACTCTTCTTTAGTATCTCTGTACACTCTTATACACTTCACCAAACTGTTATACTGCCACTCATGTTGTACCCAGTCTCTGCTTGGAATTCCATTACTATATTTCCTCACTTCATTATCTTCAGTTCATCCTTCATGATTCAGATTACCTCCAAATCCCCACTTTGGGCTAAGTGTCTCTCCTTAATTGTTTCATCCCCCTTTGCAAACCTCTTATATGGTGAACTTATTTATTTATTGGATTCTCTTCTTTGTCTCATTCTTAAGACTGAGAGCTAGGTGTTATACATTTTTATACTCTTTATATCCATTATGGCTCCTTTCACTCAGAGACACAGAACAGATATTTGGTTAACTGTATGAAACTAACAATTGTTATCTGTCTATGAGAATCATCCAATCATAAGCAAAGCTCTGCTCATAGTCACAGTCACTATTACCAAATTGAAGATTAAGACTACTGCTTTTATAGAGTGGTCAGTGAATGCATTTTAAAGTTTTTGTAAAAATACAGTTATGTGGTAAATATATAGATATGTGGTATGTATTCTATGAGAATAACATTTCTGTTCAATGTATGGAAGTTTAATTTCTATAGAGAGAAACAGCAGAGTGAATAAGCTAGGTAATTAACTCTCAATTTTGCCACATCTACATTACTAATTCCCCTTTCTTTACATAACACATTGAAAGTGATTCGATTCTATCTGTTTCAAATATTCTAGCTATATAAAGGTAAATTTTATTTCAATTAATATTGGTCTTGGTAGCATCCAGAAAAATTTATTCAAAACTCATCTATTTCAAAAGATGAAGCCAAAACTTGTAAAAAATAAATATAGAAGTATTCCAGCATTTTTATCTTCCTAATATTGGTAAAAGGAAAATTCAAAACTTGGGAATGTTATGCTCTGCTCTCTAAACTTTTTTTTATTGAAGCTAAATTAGCTAATTTGAAATCATATCTTTCTCAGCTTCATAGAGGAATATTTGAGAATAAGGATTGTTATACATAAATTAACAGAGTAGCTACCTTCTTACTATGATTTTATTGTGTCAAGAACATCATCCACACCAAAATATCGCCACTCATTAAAGTTTAAAATTCTACTTAAATTCCAGTAAGCATAGCATAGTTACCTGCCTGCAGATTCCATTTATGCATTTGTTGATCATATATGTGCCAGGCACAAAGCAAATTCTAACTATGAGAGATAACATTTTTGTATGAATGAGCTTATCATGTCGATCAAAAGAAGAGAGAAAGTGGAACTTGTGTAGAAGAGAGAGGCAGCAAAAAAGGAAAGCACAGAAAATAAAGATTGATGCAGCAGCGATTAACTTAACTACCTCATAATTTAGCTGAAATCTTTTTGTGATTGAGAAAGTTAGTCTTAAGTATGTGTATATATCTATGTGATGAGAGTCATGCCATTGTTAAGTTCTTTTTGTGTTTATTGACAATGAACTGTAGTGACCTAGGGGAAGATCCTGTAGAAATATCTTCAGAAGCACACCACTCATATTGTTAAAAGGAGTGTCAAAAGATATAGCATTATGATAGTGAAGAGACTTTCAAGTAGCAGGTAGTGAACATCATATAATAATTGGTAACCCTTTAGAAAGCAAAAAAAAATGGATGCATGATTAAGCAAGGTGTTTGTAGAAACAGCACACAACTTGGTTAGTTAGAATGTATGATGTCTGTGAGATTGGAACCAATCTGGAGAGATAAGACTTGAATATCTTGTTAATGAGTTTATTATTTATTCAATGATTTTGAGCAGAAGTATGACACCATATCCATATTTGATTTTAAAAAATCCAAAAGGTATGTAAAAAAAAAAAAAAGATATAGAGAGAAGAACATGGAAGTCCAGGCAAGCAGAGTTGTGATTCAAAGATTATCTACATCAGAATTACTTGAGGGGAAGAGGAAAATGCTTTTTAAAATTCCTATTCTCAGGTTCCATCCCAGATCTACAGAATTAGAATCCCTAAGAGCAAGGCCCTAGTAATCTACTTTTTCAAAGATATCCACAGGAAGATGTTAAACTACTAAATTCTGCTCTAAAGTAGTAGGTTCTCCTCTATTAAAACTAATCACTATTACCTGTGCATAACAAAGTAGATTCCTGGCTCCCACCAATAGATATTCTGATTTTATATATTTGGAGCTTAGGAAACCTTACTTAGAAAAAATACTTCTCCGATGATTCTGATAATTTATCAAGTTTGAGAACCTTTCAAAAGATATTTTCATGATATAATAGATAAAAATTTATGCCAAGTTTTTAATGTTGAAAGTAAGGAAAGAGTTAGAGATAGAATGATATAATGGAAAGAAAACTGCACTAAGATTCTGGAACCTTACTTCACATCTTGACTCTGTTACTATTTTCCATGTAATCTTGTACATATTATTCCCATGCAGCCCACCCTCTGAATTCTGTAAAATGTAAAATAAATGAGTTAAACTTGATATGGGTTCTCAAATGTGTTCCACAGGTGTTATATAAGGGTGATATACATGCACAATAATTGTTTAATGGGCAAATATGTTTGGAAAATAATCACTTTAACAAATGAAACAGTTTGTTTATAGGTTACTATCTCAGAGCATTTAATGTGTTTATGTGTACCATGAACCTATAAAAAGACAGTAAAAAATGCAGTGCTTCATGAATTTATTTGACCATGAAACACTTTTTAAAAAGTATTTTACTGACTTAATGTTTTGCAGAACACACTTTAAGAAATACCAGGCTAAAACACAATGCCATTGATGTTACCACTTCAAAAATGAAATACCTTAGTATAAATTTAACAAAATATGTGCAAAAATCAATATAAATAAAACTACAAAGTTCTGATGAATTAAATAAAATACTAAATAAGTGGATAAATTTTATATTAAAGGATCAGGAGATTCGATGATGTCAAGATGTCAGTTTTTCCCAAACTAATTTACACATTCAATGTAATTCCAATCAAAATCCCAGCAAGCTGTTTGGTAAATATTGACAAACTGATTGTAAAGTTTAAATATAGAAGCAAAAGACCCAAAATAGCCAACACAATAC
Organism: Pteropus alecto; assembly: GCF_000325575.1. Lineage (NCBI taxonomy): Eukaryota > Metazoa > Chordata > Mammalia > Chiroptera > Pteropodidae > Pteropus > Pteropus alecto. The sequence continues at coordinate 1,116,691 of NW_006433133.1, read as the reverse complement.
TGAATAAGAACAAAGTCGGAGAACCAACACAACACATCTTCAAAATTTACTGTACAGCTATGGTAATCAAGACAGTGTGGTATTGGTGAAAGAAGAGACAAATAGAACAGTGGAACAGAATAGAGATCCCAACAATAGACCCATGGAAATACAGTGAACTGATCTTTGATAAAGGAGCAAATACAATAAAGCAATGGTAGTCTTTTCAACAAATGGCACTGGAATAACTGGACATTCACATGCAAAAATAAATGAATCTAGACGCAGACTTCATGCTCATCACAAAAGTTAACTCAAAATTGATCACAGACATAAAACACAAAATTATAAAAACTCCTAGAAGACAATTTACGAGAAAATCTAGATGACCTTCCATAAAGCAATAACTTTTTAGATACAACACTAAAGATACAATCCATGAAATAAATGAGATACCCTGATTTAACCAAAAGCTTTTTCTCGGTGAAAGACAATGTCAAGAGAATGAGATAGGCCAGAGACTGAAAGAAAGTATTTATAAAAGATATCCACTAAAGAATTGTTACCAAAATATACAAAGAACTCAAAAAACTCAATAATAAGAGTCAGAAAAAAATGGCATAGATGATAGAGGCTCTGTTTATCCCTCTGGCAGATAAATTAAAATTGTGACAGAAACAAGAAGCAAACAGCAAGGAAAATCATCTGGGATTTAGATGAACAAGCCATACAACTAGGGAGAGAAATAAAAAATCACCCTGAAACTGAAGGAGGTAGAAGGGGGCAAGGACACAAGGCTGCCCAGTCTCAAGTGGCTGAGTGGGACAGAGGCTGGCACAGCTGCAGCTGGAAACTGCAGACGTGTCTGCGAGTGGACTTTCGCAGTGACCGACGTGCTTGCTCTGAGCAACAAAACCGGTTTGGCTGCGCAAGGGGCACCAGGGACTTACAGGGGGTCTCTGAGTTGTCACAGTGAGGGCTGAAGTGAGACACACTCTGTACAGGAGTGCCAGCAGTACCCATTGTTCCTCTGTTGAGTCCTATCCCCTCCTAGTGTGTGAACCCGGGAGCTGCAATAGCTGAGACATCATCAAACTGGATAACAGAGGTAGCTCTGCCCAGAGGATTCCCTTAAACTCTACTTACCCCAACTCATGGCCCCACACAAGCCACATCCAGGTATGTCCTTGCTTAATCAGGTGCCCCTTGTTGAGCAGCACCTATACTCACACTGGTGGCAGCTGGCCTTGGTTTCTGATGTGGCCTTTTGAGGCCACTATAAGCACAGTATCTGTGGATTGTTTTCTGAATCTTAACGAGTAGCCCCAGAGGGGAACAAGTTGGGGCTAAACTTGGCATGCAGCTGAACCTCTCTAAGGACTGTGCCACTGGACACGTACTGCACGAAGCCACACTCATAAGACCGGGAATCTCAGGAGCTTTGCTTAGTACATAGAAACAGACACTGAAAGGCAGCCAAAATGGGAAGACAAAGAAGCAGAAACCATATGAGAGAACAGAACAGAGATCTAGAAATAATGGAGTTAAGCAATTTAACAGATGCAGAGTTCAAAACACTGAAGATGCTCAATGAACTTATAGGAAGTGTAGATGAATTCAGTGAGAATTTCAACAAAGAGATAAAAAAAAACAAAAATGAAAATGGAAATTATAAAAGGGAACAAGTCAAAAATGAAGAACACATTATCTGAAATGAGAAGTATATTAAATGGAATAAATAGAGTGAAATAAAGAAGAGGATCAAATGACCTATGTAGAGGATGGGAAAGCCAAGGACACTCAATAACAATGTCAAGAAAAAGAAGCCAAAACAATAATAATTATTTAAGGAGCCTATGGGACACTACTGAATGTAAAAATATCTGTGTCATAGGGGTACCTGAAAGAAAACAAGACATTGAAGAGCTAGTTGAAGAAATAACGATGGAAAACTTCCCTAACCTGGTGAAAGAAATATACATAAAATCCCAGAAAGCTCAGAGAGTCCCAAAAGCCAGGAACTCAAAGAGACCCACACGAAGAGACATCATAATTAAAATACCAAAGGTTAAATACAATGAAAGAATCTTAAAAGCAGCAAGAAAAAAGCAGTTAGTTACCTACAAGTGTACACCCATAAGACTGGATGCTGATTTCTCAAAAAAAAAAAAAAACTGCAGGACAGAAGGGCTTGACACAAAATATTAACGTGATGAAAACCCAGGATGTACAACCACGAATACTCTATCCAGAAAAGCTATCATTTAGAGTTGAAAGACAGATAAAGAGCTTCCCAGAAAAAAATAAGCTAAAAGAATTTATCAACACCAAGCTAGTATTACAGGAAATGTTGCAGGGACTTTTTTAAGAAGAAAAAAACATGTATCAAAAACACGAAGAAAAAATGGTAATGACCATATTCCTGTCAACAGGTATCTCAAATGGAAAAGAATTAAGTGCTCCAACCATAAGAGAGAGTGGCCGAATGGATAAGAAAACAAGACTCCTACATATGCTGCCTACAAGAGACTCACTTCAGATTAAAAGATACACACAGACTAAAACAAAGGGGATGGAGAAAAATATTGCCTTGATGGACCTGGAGGGTATTGCGCTGAATGAAACGGGTCAGATAGAGAACGACAAATATCACATGATTTCACGTACATGTGTAATATAAAGAACAAAAGAAACAACAACAGCAACAAAAGAAGAAATAAACTTATAGAATCAGAGACTAGTTTGAGGGACACTAGATGGGAGAGAGGTTGGGAGGGACAAAAAATGCAAAGGGTAAGAGGTACAAATGGATAATTGCAGAATAGATACGGAGATGTAGAGTGTAGCATGGGGAAGATGGTTAATAATGTTTTAATAAATATATAAGGGGAAAGAAGGGTACTAGACTTGGTGGGGTGATCAGTTTGCAAGATATGTGGATCTCTGATCACTATGCTATACAACTGAAACTGGTATATTATTGTATGGCAACTACAATTGAAAAAATACTCATTGAATTGTAAATTTAAATACATGCAACTAATTTTCTATTATATTTCAATGAAGATGGAGGAAAAAAACTCAACAATAAGAAAACAACCTAATTTCAAAATGGATCAAAGACCTTAACAGACATCTCACCAAAGAATATACACAAATGGCAAATAAGCAAATGTAAAGATGTTCCATGTCATATGTTATCAGGGAAATTCAGATTAAAATAACAATGAGATACAATTACACACCTATTAGAATGACCAAAATTCAAAAGATTGACAACACCAAATGCTGGTAAGGATGTAAAGCAAGAAGAACTCTCATTCTTTGCTAATGGGAATGCAAAATGGTACAGCTGCTTTGGAAGACAGGTTGGCATTTTCTTACACAAGTAAACATACTCTTGGTCAGTCTTCTCCTGGCCTTGCACTGGGATTTACAACATCAGTTCTCCTGGTGCTTGAAGTTGTGAATTCTAACTGAAATTACACTACTGGCTTTTCTAATCTCCAGCTTACAGATGACAGTTTGTGGGACTTCTCAGCCTCAATAATCATAAGAGAAAATTACTCCTAGATATTGTTTGTTATCTTCTGGACTCAAATTCCAAAAAAGTTTGTGAAGGTTGGCAAGTCAGTGCTGCTATCAATTCCTCTCTAGATAACTTCTCAAAGGATCTCTAGCTCCAGGGCTGCCGTGATACCTCTCAGTTTCTGAGGAACCAAGCTCCATATAAGTGTTGATCTAAAAGCAATTCTATAGCACCAAACAGTGCACATATCACCCAGAGGCTCTTCCAGTTGTGGAGTCTTCTGGAAAACTGACAGGCAGCTTCAGGTATTGAGGAGTACTGGTCCTTCTGTTATATTGCCTCAGGCTCTATAGTGGAAGTAATCAGACTGTGTCTTACAGCATTGTCTCTTCCACTTACCTATAGATGCAACATTGGCAGCAGCTATCTATGGATCACTTTGTTTTCCCATCAGGTAGCCCTGAGCAATCAAAGGTAGCAGCTGACTTTGGCCTACTTGGAGCTCCTCCCAAAGGGCCAAAAAACCAGCACACCTGGCGGCTGGTGTTAGACCAGAACAGAGTAACACCTGATTAGCCCTATAAGCGGTACACCCAAAGGGTAGTCTCAACAATTACACAAGCCTGCTAAGGCAAATCCCACTCAGAGGGGACAGGCTTCACAGCAATACATACTCTGTGGGCATAGCCAATTCCCACAGTTAGTCAGCCTGAGCATTGATCCCATCCACTGATGTGCTAACAGCAAGAAAGTTTTAGCTACAACAGAAGAATAAACACAACCTACACAAAGATTACATCCGGAGCTCCCAGACAGATGAATAGGAAGATTATGCCACTGGACCACACAGGACACCTATCGCATAAGGCCATCTGGCCAAGGCTGAGAGACAAAACAAATCTTCCTAACAAATAAAGACTAACACAGAGAGGCAAATAAAATGAGATAACAAAGAAATGTGCTACAAATGAAACAACAGGAAAAACTCCAGAAAATAATCTAAATGAAATGGAGGTGAGCAACCTAACAGAGATGAAGTTCAAAATAATAATTATAAGGATGTTCAATGAACTTAGGGGGAGAATAAATGATCTCAATGAGAAATTGAACAGAGAGATAATAAGCATAAAAAAAGACATAGAAACCATAAGAAAAAAAACAGTCAGAAATGAAGAATACAATAACTAAAATGAATACTACACTAGAAGGAATCAACAGTAGATTAAATGAAGCAGAAGATCATATCAGCGAGTTGGAAGACAAGGTAATAAAAAGCAGTCAGAACAGCAAAAAGAAAAAAAGAAAAAAATGAGGATAGTTTAAGAGAACTCTAGGACAACATCAAGAGTACCAACATAGCAGTATCAGAAGGAGAAGAGAGAGAGCAAGTGATTGAGAATCTATTTGAAGAAATAATGACAGAAAACTTCCCTAACCTGGCAAAGGCATTAGACATACAAGTCCAGAAAGCACAAAGAGTCCCAAACAAAAAGAAATTTAAACAGAAACACAACAAGGTACATCATAATTAAAAAGTCAAAGGTCAAAGACAAAGAATTTTAAAAGCATCAAGAGAAAGGCAGCCAGTTACTTAAAAGGACACCCTATAAGAATATCTGCTGATTTTTCAACAGAAACTTTGCAGGACAGAAGGGACTGGAAAGAAATTATCAAAGTTATGAAAAACAAGAATCTATGACTCAAATACTCTACACAGCAAGGCTCTCAATTAAAGTGGAAGGTGAAATAAAGAGCTTTCCAGACAGAGAAAAGCTTAAAGAATTCTTCACCAACAAGCCAGTATTACAAGAAATGTTAAAGGGACTTCTGTAGAAAAACAGAAGGGGAAAAAAACCATAATATGAATAATAATACGGCAATAACAATGTACCTATCAATAATTACTTTAAATGTAAAAGGATTAAATGCACCAATCAAAAGACATAGGGTAACTGAACGGATAAGGAAACAAGACCCATGCATGTGCTGTCTACAAGAGACTCAACTTCAGATGAAATGACACACAGATACTGAATGTAAAGAAATAGAAAAAAAATTTCATGTGAATAAAATTTTTTAAAAAGCCGGGGTAGCATTACCTAGATCACGAAAAATAAAGTTCAAAACAAGGGCCATAATAAGAGACAAAAAAGGACATTACATAATGATAAAGTGATCACTACAAAAAGAGGACATACGTCTGGTAAACATATACAATCTACTATAGCCTCACCAACATGTATAACGCAATTATTGACTGATATAAAAGGAGAATTTAACAGTAATACACTCATAGTAAGGAATTTAACACACCCCATTGACAATAATGGACAGAACTTTCTGACAGAAAATCAACAAGGAAACAGTGAACTTAAATAACACACTAGATCAGATGGATTTAATAGATATTTTCAGATCATTTTACTCCAAAGCAGCAAAATATACTTTCTTCCCAAGTACACATAGAACATTTTCCAGGATAGACCACATGTTAGGCCACAAAATAAGTATCAATAAATTTAAGAAGACTGAAATTATAACAAGTATCTTCTCTGATCACAATGGTATGAAACTAGAAATCAACTAAAAGGAAAAAAAAATAACTAGAAAATACAGAAACACACGGAGGCTAAATAACATGCTGCTAAACAATAAATTAGTTAACAATGAGATCAAGGAAGTAATCAACATATGCCTAGAGACAAATGAAAATGAAGACATAATGTCTCAAAATCTGAGACAGAGCAAAAAAAGTCCTAAGGAGGAAATTCATAATAATATAGGTCTACCTCAAGAAACAAGAAAAATATCAAAATGATATTCTAAACTAATATTTGGAAGAACTAGAGAAAGAACTGCAAAAAAAGCCCAAAGTGAGTAGAAGGGAGAAAATAATAAATATCAGAGCAGAAATAAATTAAATAGAATCTAAAATAATAAAAAGAATAAAAAGATTAGTAAAACAAAGATCTGGTTTTTTGAAAGGATAAAAAAAAAATTGATAAACCTTTAACCAGACTCATCCAAAAAAAAAAAAAGACTCAAATAAATAAAATCATAAATGAAAAAGGAAAAGTAACTATGAACTCTACAGAAGGACAAAGGATCATAAAATATTATGCGCAATTACAAAGGATCATAAAATATTATGAGCAATTATGTGCCAACAAATTGTACAATCTGGAAGAAATGCATATATCCCTAGAAACATACAATCTCCCAAGACTGAGTCCAAAAGAAATAGAAAATCTGAACCTACCGATTACCACCAGCAAAATTGAATTAGTAAACAAAAACTTCCCAAAACACAAAAGTCCTGGACCAGATGGCTTCATAGGTGAATTTTACCATTCAAAGAAGCATTAACAACTAGTCTTCTCAAACTATTCCAAAAAATTCAAAAAGAACTAATGTTCCCTAATTCTTTTTATGAGGCCACCACTACCCTAATTCCAAAAACAGACATAGACATTACAAAAAAAAAGGAAACTATAGGCCAATATCCCTTGTGAACAATCTGCAAAAATCCTCAACAAAATATTAGCAAACCAAATTTTTTAATACATTAAAAATATCATATACCATGATCAAGTTTGATTTATTCCTGGGATGAAAGTTGGGTATAATATCCACAAATTAACCAACACGATACACCACATTAACAATTAAAAGATAAAAATTATATGATCCTATTAATAGATGCAGAAATAGCATTCATCAAAATCCAGCATTCATTTATGATAAAAACCTCTCAACAAGTTGGAATAGAGAGAACATACCTCTGTATAGGACAATCAAACAGCTAACATCATTCAGTAGGGATTGGCTATAAGCATTTTCCTTAAGAGCAGGAACAAGACAAGGATATCCACTTTCACCACTTCCATTTAACATTGCCTTGGAAGTCCAAGCTACAGCAATCAGGCAAGAAAGAAAAAGAAAAGGCATCCAAATTGGAAAGGAAGAAGTAAAACTCTCATTATTTGAGATGACCTGGTACTATATAGAGAGAACCCTAAAGAGTCCACCAAAAAACTGTTAGAAATGATCGATGAATTCAATAAGATAGCAAGATATTTATATTCAGAAATCAGTTGCATTTTTATATACCACTGATGAACTTTTAGACAGAGAAATTAAGAAAACAATCATACTTAAAACTGCATGAAAAACAATAAAATATCTAGCAATTAATTTAACCAAGGAGGTAAAAGAACTGTTCTCAGAAAATTAAAAGTCACTGAAAAAAAAATTGAAGAGATACAAATAAATGGAAACATACACCATGCTCATGGATAGGAAGAATCAACATTGTTAAAATGGCCCTAGTACCCCCAAATACTCTATAGATTAAATGTAATCCTTATCAAAATACCAATTGCATGTTTCAAAGAACTAGAACAGTTTATTCTAAAATTTATATGGAATCATAAAAGGTCTCAAATAGTCATGGCAATCTTGAGAAAGAAGGACAAAGTTGGAGATATCACACCCCCTGATATCAAGCTATACTACAAGGCTATAGTAATCAAAACATCACGTTCCTGGCATAAAAACAGATACATTGATCAATGGAACAGAATAGAGAGCCCAGAAATAAATCCACAACTATGTGCTCATTTAATGTATGATAAAGAAGGAAAGAATATGCAGTGGGATAAAGATAGTCTCTTCAATAAATGGTACTGGAAAAACCAGACAGATACATGCAAAAAAATGAATCTGGACCACCTTCTTACACCATATACAAGAATAGATTCAAAATGGATTGAAGACTTACAATGTACGACCTCAAAACATAAAAGTTTTCAAATAAAACATAGGCAGTAAACTCTCTGATATTGCTACTAGTAATTTCTTTTTGGACATGTCTCCTTGGGCAAGGAAAACAAAAGAAAAAATAAACAAATTGGACTACATCAAGCTAAAAGGTCTTTTGCACAGCCAAGGGCCAACAACAAAATCTAAAGATAATTTATGGAATAGGAGAAGATATTCATTTATAATACATCTGATAAGGCGTTCATTTCCAAAATATATAAAGAGCTCATACAGGATCTTTGGAAACATGTTGGACTGAGAGACGTCACCAGATCTCTCTCCTTGAAACAACAATAAGCTGAACATCTAAAACTTAACAAAAAAACACCCAAACTGCACATCAGCACGTTTGAGCGTGGGCTCTGAGCATAAGAGCTACCACAGGTCAGAACCATGGGTGTTGGGCGGTGGACTGGGAGTAATAAAGAAGCTGCCTCCAGCAGCCGCAGGAGCTCCCTGCAGGGGGAGGAGGAGTGGAGAAGAAGTGGTGAGATCCTGCAGTGAGTTCCCAGAACAGCCCTGCCTGGAAAAGCTGCAGGACCTAGTCGTCAGGGCAGAAATCAGGGAAGTGGTACGGGACCACAGAGGAACAACAGCTCATTTTTGCCAGCCACGGTTGCAAAATCAAGGTTGAGCCACAGCCCCCCAACTCCCAACGCAAAGGGATCCTCACCTCATACCCTACGAGATCGATCACTGCAGAGCACCAAGGGAATCTGAGCAAACGTTGCCGAGACCGTCGCTGACACTGACAGGGACTGAAACTAACATAGCGAGTGTGATTAAATATCTACAAGAAAAGTATTATTAAGACTTTATATAAAGAAAGGAATCCAAGAGGATTAGACGCTACCTACTGGAAACCAAAAGAAAAATGCCTTCTTTGCAGCAGGCTAGAGAGATCTTTATATAATAAATCGTATCTCTGGAAAAAAAAAAAGCAGAATACACTTCCATTAATGCCCAGGCAGAGAAAAAGTTCGTTAAACACCATGAGCAATCAAAGTGACAAGGCACCTCAGAAAGAAAGAGAAAAATCTCCAGAAAATAAGCTTACAGACATAGAAATATACAACTTAAATGGCAGAGAATTCAGGATGGTGCTTCTGAAAAAACTCGGTGTGATCCGAAATGATTCATATCAATAATTTCAGGAAATGAAAAAACAACTAGATGAGCACAAACTGTTTTTTAGCAAGAAGATTAAAACCCTCAGAAAGAACCAAGTACAACTTCTGGAGATGAAGACTGAAAGAGAAGAGATGAAAAAAGAAATAGCAAGCTTGGGAAATAGAGTCGACCAAATGGAGGAAAGGCTCAATGATAACAAAGACAGAAACCTAGAAATAAATCAGAAGGAAGAATGAAAAATCACAAATGAGAAATACAAGATTAGCTGATACCATCAGGAGAGGAAAATAAGAATAATGGGCATTCTCAAAGGCAAGGAAAAGAAGCCCGGACTAGAAAGCATTTTCAGACAAATAGTTGATGAGAATTTTCCAAATCTAAGGAATAAGCTAGAGCTTTGAATTCAAGAAGTCAACAGAACACCCAGTTATCTCAACACAAAAAGGCCTTATCCAAGAAACGTCGTATTAAAATTATCAAAAATCAATGACAAAGACAGAATTCTCAGGGCAACCAGGGAAAAGAAGATGATAATCTATAAAGGAAAACCCACTAGATTATCGTTGGGCTTCTCAGCACAAACCCTACAAGGAGTGAAATCAAATATTCAAACTAGTAAAAGAAAAGAACTACCAGTCAAGAATAATATATCCAGCAAAGCTTTTTAGATATGATGGAGAAATAAAGACCTTTAAAGACATACAAAAAGTGAAGGAATTCTCCACTAAGAGGCTTGCATTACAGAAAATACTGAAAGGGGTCAGCTCAAACAAAATGACAACAAAAATATTTAGCTAAGAGTAAGGTGACTAGCACGCACATAGAAGCAGGGTAGTGCCACCCATACTAAGACAGGGCATTATAAGCTTAAATAATAAGAAGAGATTTGCTTTAGCAAGATAGTGATGAATATTCAGAATACATAGGGACAAATTGAGACAATAATGACAGAAAAGGGGAGGATTTAAATATCCAAATTTGCAAAGAGGAATGGAGATAAAACTCATGCAGAAGAAAATGGAGGAATATATATATGTATATATATCTTTTACATGTTCGTAATGTTAACCACATGGTAAAGATTCAGAATTGAAGTATGTAACATGAAAAACGAAGGACCAGAGGGAAAACCCATAAACCATCCAAAATAAACA
>NW_006433133.1:1103296-1105652 GCF_000325575.1 Pteropus alecto | reverse complement strand
CATAACATTTATTAATATCTATGCTCCCAATCGGGAACCCCAAAACATGTGAAGCAATTATTAACAGAACAATAGGGAGAAACAGACCAAAACACTATCATAGTAGGAGACCTAAATACCACACTTTTGGATATGGACAGATCATCTAAACAGAAAATCAATAAGGAAATAACATCCTTAAATGACACATTAGACCAACTGGACATAATTGACATTTAAAGAGTCTTCCATCCAAAACAGCTGCTTATACATTCTTCTCTAGTGCACATGGAATATTCTTAACAATTGACCACATATTGGGACACAGAGATAGCCTCAAAAAATATAAGAGTGTTGAAATCATACCATATATATTCTCTGATCATAATGCTTTGAAGCTGGAGATCAACTTTAGAAAGGAAGCAGGAAGAACCACAAATACATGGAGATTAAACGACATGCCACTGAAGAATAAACTGGGTCAGAGAAGAAATATAAAGAGAGATCTAGAGATACATAGAAAGGAATGATAATGATAGTACAACATATCAAAACTTTTGAGACATAGCAAAAACGTTCATAAGAGGAAAGTTCATATCATTATGGGTCTATCTCCAAAAACAAGAACGAGCCAAATAAACGACCAAATGCTTCATCTAAAAAACTAGAACATAAGAACATATGAAGCCTAAAGTCCAAAGAAAGAAAGAAATAATCAAAATTAGAGCAGAAATAAATGAAATTGAAAACAAAACAAAACAACAACAACAACAACGACAAAGAAAAAACAATAGAAAAAATAAATGCAACAAAGTACTGGTTGTTTGAGAAGGTTAATAAAATTGACAAACCCCTGGCTACACTCACTAAAAAAAAAAAAGAGAGAAAGGATATGAATAAACAAAATCAAGAATAAAATTGTGGAAATGATGATGGACACCACAGAAATATAAAGGATCATACAAGAATACTGTGAAAAACACATAACATTAAATTTAATAACCTAGAAGAAATTTACCAGTATTTTGAAAGATATGACCTTCCTAGACTGAATCAAGAACTGGAAAATATAAATAGACTGATGAGCAGTTATGAAATTTAAAGAATCAACAAAAACCTAACCAAGAAGTAAAAGTCCAGGACCTGAAGGCTTCACCAGTGAACTCTACCAAACATTCAAAGAAGATTTAATACCTATTCTGCTCAAACTCTTCCAAACAATCAAAGAGGAGGCAATAGTACTCAACTGATTTTATGAGGCCAATGTTACTCTGATACCAAAATCTGGTAAAGATAACACACACACAAAAAGAAAGCTACAGACCATTATCTCTCATGAACACAGATGTAAAAATCCTAAATAAGATACTAGTGAACGGAATACAGTAACATATTAAAAAAAATTATACGCCACTATCAAGTGGACTTCAACCCAGAGGCAAGAGATGGTTTAACACACACAAATCAATTAATGTGATACACCACATAAACAAATTTAAAAAATAAGAATCATATGATCATCTCAATAGATGCAGAAAAAACCTTCGACAAGATACAACATCCTTTTATGATCAAAACACTTAACAAAATTGATATAGTAGGAAAGAACCTTAACATAATAAAGGCCACCTATGATGAACCCTCAGCCAACTTTACACTTAATGGTGAAAATCTAAAAGCCTTCCCTCTAGTATTAGGATCAAGGCAAGGCTGTCCACTATCACCACTGTTATTCAATATAACATTGGAAGTCCTAGCGAGTGCAATTAGATAAGAGAAAGATATAAAAGGCATCCAAATAGGAAACAAAGAAGTCGAATTGTCACTGTTTACAGACGACATGGTTCTCTATATAGAAAACCCTAAAGACGCCACAAAAGCACTACTAGAAACAATAAGCAAATACAGTAAAGTCTCTGGATATAAAATCAATGTTAAAAAATCCATAGCTTTCCTATATTCTAATAATGAAGTGTCAGAAAAAAAGTGGAAAAAAATAATTCTTTTTGCAATTGCAACAAAAAGAATAAAATACCTAGGAATAAATTGAAATAAAACATGTGAAGAACCTATGTAATTAAAACTATACGATCCTATTAAAAGAAATCGAAGAAGATACAAAGAAATGGAAAGATATTCCATGTTCTTGAGTTGGAAGAATCAACATAGTTAAAATGACCATATCACCTAAAGCATAATACAGATTTAATGCAATCTCCAACAGAATCCCATTGGCATTTTTTAAAGAAATAGAACAAAAAAAATCATCAGATTTGTCTGGAAGCACAAAAGACCCCAAATTGCCAAAGCCATCCTGAGAAAAAAGAACAAGGCTGGAGGCATCACTCTGCCCGACTTCAAATTATACTTCAAAGTG
>NW_006433133.1:1092982-1102511 GCF_000325575.1 Pteropus alecto | reverse complement strand
AGCTGTGGTACAGATATAAAATGGAATATATACAATGGGATATTCCCCAGCCATAAGAAGAGATGAAATACTGCCATTTGTGACAAGGATGGACCTCAAGATAATCATGCTAAGTGAAAAAAGCCAGACAGAAAATGTTGAAAATCATATGATATCACTTATATGTGGGATATAAACCTAAAAGCATCTAATGAGCAGGACAAACAAACAGAGACTCATGGACATGGATTATAGGCTTATGTTTACCAGAAGACTATAGACTAGTGGTTACTAGTTGTGTAGGGGAGGTAGACAGGATAAATGGGATCAAATATAGGGTTTAGGATGTGGGCAAAGTTGGTAAAGGGGATCAAATATATGGTAGCTGAAGGAAACTGGACTTTGGGTGGTAAATGCACAATAGAATATACAGATGTCAAATGATAATGTACACCTGAAAATTATATAATTGTATTAACTAATGTTACCTAAATAAATTTAATTTAAAAAATAAATAGATAAATTTTAAAAAGATCTCATGCAACTCATCATCATCAACAACAAAATGAACGATCCAATTAAAAAATGGGTAGAAAATCTGAACAGATACTTCTCCTAAGAGGAAAAACAGATGGCCAATAGACATATGAAAAGGTGCTTGAGGTCATTAAATATCAGAGAAATGTAAATTAAAACCACAATGAGATATCACCTCACACATGTCAGAATGACTATCATCAATAATTCAAAAAAACAAGTGTTGGTTAGAATGTGGAGAAAAGGAACCCTCATACACTGTATTTGGGATTACAAATTGGTACAGCCAGTCTGAAAAGTTTGGAGGTCCTTCAAAAAGTTAAAAATAGATCTATCTTTTGATCCAAATATTGCACTTCTGGGTATTTATTTACCCAAAGTAACCCAAAACAATAATTTATAAATATCTATGCAGCCTTATCTTCATGGCAGCGCAATTTACAATAGCCAAGATACCCATCAACAGACAATTGGATAAAGAGATTATGGTTCATATATGCAATGGAATATTACTCAGCAATAAAAAATGAAATCCTCCCATTTGAAATGACATGGGAGGTTATTATGCTGAGTGAAACAACTCAGATAAATATAAATACCATATGATTTAATTTACATGCAAAACTAAAGAACAAATAGAACAAACTAATCAAAAACAGACTCACAAATAGAGAACAACAATCTGGTGACCTTCAGTGGGGAGGGGAATCGGGGGACTGGGAGAAAGGGGTGAAAGGTTAAAGAAGTACAAATTAGTAGGTGAGAGATGGTCGTGGGTATGTGGAGTTCAGCATAGGGAATGTAGTCAGCAGTAATATAATGGCTAAGTGTAGAGCCTGATGGGTAATAGAGTAATTGAGGGAATTGTTTCATAAACTATATAAATGTCTAACCAATGTACTGTATGCCTGAAATTAATAATAAAATAAAATTTATAAAAAGTGTGTATCTTGAAATGTAGTTTAGCTATTTTTTTTCACAGTCACAAGTTATAGTCCCAAAAAATGTTTGTATAAGTATTTGTTTCTTTTATAAAGTTTCTAAATGTGTTTATGAACATTGTTTTTGGAGCTATTTTTCTACAGTTTGTTGAAATAATGGAGAGTAAATTTTATAATTATGCTAGGTTATCAGGTCTTAGTGTTAAGTGAATCGATACCAATTTCTATCTTTCTTTTTTAAGATAGGAAGAGATGTTATGAGCAACTAAGGTTTTAGGAGGAAATTCTGAGTCTAGGCTGTTGGTATTATTTTGGCAGAATGTATATATGAAATAAAATTTTTGACATATCTGATACGTGTCTTACTAAAGAAAAAGAAGAAAGCTATTCTGAGTTTTCCTATATCTGCTTATAAATCGAAGTAGAGAAATAGACCAAAGGGAAAAAAAAAAGTTGGTAAGGCCATGGATCCAGACAGGCAGATTTAGAATTTGTGAAAAGATGTTTTAATTGTGGAACTCTTGATAAAGATTTACTCATTTCAAAATATTTATTGAGTACTTGTGTGTCACCATCTACACTTTGATTTGTTTAGTGAAATAAATTTTATATAAGACCATTGCTGTTTCAGCACCTAGCACCAAGTTATTGAGACTATTCATTGAATGTTGAGCTAATTTAAATTGCTAATGAGCAAAAACAGGTTGTGCAACAGATTTCTTTCTTAATTTCCTTGTTTTAGGACTGTTCCTTCAGTTTGGAAAAATAAATAAGCCAATAATATTAAATGTAAAAAATGCAACTAAACGGCATTAAGAAATATACTGGTATATACAAATCACAGCAATTACCTTACTTTCTACATGAGATACACCTTTATTGCCAAATCAGAATATACCTATCAAGAACTCCCAGGATGAAAAAAAAAAAAAAAGTCCATTAAGAGCATTTCTGAACTTTTAAATTTGTTGCCTTTCTGCTGTCAAACTTGCATGCTATTTTTTCATAGAATATTGGTTACAAAATATTTTTAGGCACATAACATTTAAAATATTTGTTTTTATTAATTAAAATTATTGAACTCACTAAAAAATTTTTTTGACAAACACACAAATGAGCAACACAACAAAGAGGTGGTATTTACAAGACACATCGGGTTCTTTTCAATGATTTCCATGATAATAGCATCATTCCCCTTAGTGTAATCATGTTATTGTGTTTGCCTTCAAATCTTTTTTCATTCTCAAGTTGGAAACTGATTTAGAGCAAGTGTACTCTTTGTACACAATGTAATAATTATTAGTCTTGTTTATAATTGCACAGTTCCACCTACCTTCATATAACTTTGTGCATGAAAGATAAGACAGTTGAGTGACCAGTTTTCCTCTTGAGGAATTACAATCTCTGTATGTTATGTAGAAAATATATTTTAAAATATTTTTCTAAAGAATCCTCCATTGGGGAGGTGTTTTAATTTTAATTTATTCTTATATAGAGATAGGCCTAGAAGGAGATAGCTGTGGCACTTTTCCATTTTGCCAAATGCATCTTGGCAAATGATTTATTTCTTGTAACTATTTTATAATTTAAATCCCTTTTGCCTATAATGAGCTTTCACATATTCTTGTCTCTAATCAGATTCTTTATGGATCCTGAAACTCAGCTGGTATCTCTTGAGGGCTGGTAGAGGTGGTGAAATCATTAAAAAGTTAAAAAAGGAATAACAGGATAAATACAACTTTCTGACCATATTAAGTGCTATTAGATTTAGAAAACATGGATCACTACTTCCCTCATAAGTATAAGCAAGCAGCATGTAGGAGTTTCCTTGAAAGTTCTTACATAAGAATTTCTTATGAATTTTTAGTGGTGTTCTTATTGTACAATTTCATTAAGATCCAATGAATTCCTTTGATATTTTGCCCCTCATTTAATAATTATTTCAAAATTTTCATCAGAGTGATTGCTTTCCTATTTCTATTGGGTTTGTGATAGAAACATGGTGTTCGCTGAGTGATTCATGTGATGGGGTTTGAAACAAAAAAAAAGGAATGATAGTTTAGATTCAGCAATATATGAACCTGGTATGTAAATGTTGAGCATTTGGATACTTACCTGTGTTCCCTTACTTTGTAAGGAAAGCCTATATTAGTTGCTAATATAAATAAATAAATAAAAATAAAAATAAACAAATAAAATTAGCATAGAAGTAAAATATGCTGTGATTTGAAGGATGTCAGGAATGACTCCAAATATATTTCTGTAATGCCTTTAATTGTACCAGTGATATGTATTTCATTAGGTGTAACCATAACTTGTCCAGTAATTCTCTTTAACTCAAAGTTCCCTTTGAATAGCATGCCAATGATTGTATAGAATGAATGAGTCTATCAGACTATTTATTATCACAGACATATCTGAGACAACATGAGAATGCAAATGCCTGGGAATGGAAAGAATGCTTTCAAAAGAAGAAAAAGAGCATCTAAAGGAAAACACCTATTTTGCTAGTTCACTTGACATACATTCTTTAATCTTCAACTTTCGCTCAGAAGCTCATGCTCTAGTATTAGTTCAGAGTTGTATGACTATTTCTAAGGTGATTATAGGTCAAAAGAGAAATGATTTGGAACTATGAAATTCCTTCATGAGTTAACAAAATTGTGTATTATGAATTTGTTAATTTATGTTCTATTATTATATTCATAGAGGTATGTCACTTGGTGATGCTTTTAGTGAAGTGTTGATTGTCATCTGTGCCACTGATATCCCAGTGGTCAAAATAAATGTGTCTATCTGAAATGACTCAGCAGGTTTTTTATTAGGCCTGACAGCTGGAGTCGATCTGGTACAGCGAACAAACCCAAAATACCAATTTCTATTTCTATATTTTTAATAATCATTCATTTAGAGGTTCAATGAGGCTAAGTTTTATCCCTTTATATCCAAGAGAACTGAGACTCCATTATAAAGACTCCATTAACTTTCCATTTACTTCCATAATCCATCAGAATACCACATTGCTTACAAGATGTGGCCTCCCAAATATTAAATACAGCTCTTTCAAGATTGATAATATCTTTAGAAGCAAACTTCTATAAGTGAGCATCTGCTAATATTTCAGCCAAGTCACAGGTATAATTTTGATTGGTTGTATCTCTTGAAGTATGTTAAGTACCTAAGAGTATCAAAAGGCAAGTGGACAGTTCAGTGAAGTTTAGATTGGTCAATTATATATTGAGGCCTTAAAAGTATTTGAGAATTTATTAAGTCTTCAAAACAGTGCTTTCAAATAAACCAAGTATATACTTCCTGAGATAGGCATGGGTGAATAGGTAAACAGAATTAACCTTTTAAGAAGAAAAATTCTCTAGACATGTATGTATATAGACAATCATTTATTTTTGATAGTAAATCTGTAATTCACAAATTTCTCTCTGGAATTTCTAATTTCTGAAAATCTTAAGGGCAAATTAATAACCTGGAAGCCATTAAATCTACTCTTCAACTGAGTATCTATCCATAAAAGTAGACATAGAGGTTTTTGATCTCTTCTTGCCTTGTGAAATAATGAAGTTACCATAAAAGAACAGAGATGCAACCGCCACTGGGTTTAGTTCAAACCAGAGCAAATATTTTGGTAGGATGGTTCTCTTTGTCCCCATGAAGGAGAGATTGAATATTAGAAATCCTGTTAAGGGTTTCACTAAACTCACAAAGTAGAGAGAAGAGTGAAGCCTAGTGTATCGATTAGGGTTAGATCAGGAAATCAGTCACTCTATATATTTAAAGTATGAAGGTTTTAATTGGGGGAATTAGAAGTAATTAAACTTTTGAAAGGACGAGCAAGGAGAGCAGAGGTCAGGGAAATTAGGACTAATTATTCATCCTTCAGTACTGAAGCAGGTGGTTCTTCTAATTTCATGCCCAAACCACAAAAAAATCCTAAGAATGTTTAGAAGGTTTCCAAGTTATTTTAATCTGCAGCAGTGAAGTGAGTGGTTCTCAAAAATACTCCCTGAAGCTGCTGTGAATGCTAGGAATGTCTTGAGGTTTGTCACCAACTATTTAGATATACAGCATAGATCTAAGTGATTCTTAAGAAATTCTCCTGCAAGTCTCTTCAGACTTCATGTGTGCCAACTTGTCTGCCAACAGTTGCTTCCAGAGAGTATCAGCCTCTCTCTTTTTCTTCTGCATTCCAAATCTTGTGTATCTTTCGTTGACAAATTTTAGTCAGAAAACAAATGAAAAAGTAATTCTGGGAAATGAGTTCTTAGCTCCACCTCTGTATGGCATAGGAGACTTTATGAGGGTGATTGATGCACAGTGAAAAATAAAACAATGTAACATACATATTGAAATATAGATAATGATGAATTTATTTTCTATCAGCATAAAGGACAGCAGTAATAGTAGTCAGAGAGGTCAAGAATAAGAAGGTAGGGATTTCTGGGAGCTGAAATATTATAACAAAACAGCATGAATACTAGAGGAGCAGCATCCAATTAAGTGGGGAATGGAGTGCTCTGGTACTTCTCAGCAAGGAAAAATTATTTTTGGTGTCGATGACATCCTAGTATGCTATTATGCCAAGGCATGTTTCACTTAGTACAAGTGACAGGTGGAGTCAATCTCAAGTAACAAAAAAGTATTTAACGTCAAAAGAAATTAAAAAGGCAATAAACCTTCAGCTTTAGAATAAATCCTATGTATCTGGGTGAGATTTCTATATGCTGTGTATCTCAACCAACAAATAGGAACCAGAATAGAAATTTAATTGCTCTGACTGGTGGTTTGAAAAAGACCACCCTGCTCGAGGGTTTGCATTTCTAAAATTAGAGTGGAAAGCACCCATTCTATTTTTCTTCTTATTCATAAAGTAGAAGCAACATGTTGACTTACCCAGAGAGGCATATGGCTTTACTCTCTCTGGAGTGGATCTTCTCTCTTTAGATGCACAAAGAGAAAAAAGCAATGTTGTTTATAAGTAAATAATTTAAAAGAATGTGTATAGTTGTAATAGTTGTTAAGACTAACAAGACATGTTTTATTTTTATTCCTCTATACCCCAGCTGCCAATTCAACGGTGTATCCCCAAATGTTGATTGCAGTGTTATTTGGAAATTTTATTGTTATATTTAGAAGTATTAATGAAAATGTTTTCTAATTTTCTAGAACGTCCTTTTTTACTTTAAAGTTCTCTCTATTTAAATGAGACCTTGGCATTCGTTGCCTCAGGACATAAAGTTTATGGAAGAAAAGCAGAGAAAAAATCAATTTAAAGTCTATTTTGGAACTAGTGACAGATAAATTCATTAGAGAGAAAACTAAATGTGACTTCCAAAAGCCCAGGCATTGAGAATCAGAAGCCAAAGGCATAAAAAATTATTGAAAGAACGCATAATGATATATAAGTAAAATTTCCCATACCAAAGGAAATAAAAGATCTTCTGAATTGGAGAACAGAAAATATATAAAGAAGAAGCAAGATAATGAAAACCTAGTTAGTACCTCTGAGAAGTGATTCTAAGCATTCCTTTTCCCAAGCTGTGTGTCTCTGGGGTGGGGTGGAGAGAATAGAAACTGAAGATAGGTGTAGGAATCTGAGAGAAGACAGGATTGATGCTTTACACTTCAGGTGAAGCCAAAGTAAGTCACAAACCTTGTAAAATTCTCTAGTGTCATCATGGTGCAACAGCGGTAGCAAATAAATGGTGATATGGTGTGTCTAGAATAGAGAGCCTAAAACTTTTCCAGTAATATTGTAAGGCCCAAAATAGGGATATAAGAGTGCTCAAATATTTCCTATTTCCCATAAGTAGAGAGCACAGTAGTAAAGGGGATGGCAAACCTAAGATGACAGGATTAAGAAACTATAATGTCAGGCATGGATTCAGCGGATGCCATAAGGAATATTTGCCAAGAACCAAGAAAGAGACACTAGTTTCCCAACAATTTCATGGCATTAAATGAACCATTGGAGCTTTGATGTAACCCTAGGAAGAATGCAAGCTATTAGGAGGGAACATAATTTGACTGAGTAAACCTTGTATTCATTGAGTTTAGACTGAATCATCTATGATGAAGTGTTCAACCACAGAGAGAATGGGGCCTCAAAAAACATTAAATTCTGTTTTTAGGGGAAAATATCATCTCACACATTGGAGTTTGTGTTTTATAAACTTTATATTGACTGTATCATATGAACAGAGACCATATATCACACATGAAATATAAGGAAGCACCAAAATGATTTAATCTAAAACTATTAAGTACTGTGAAATTAAAAACATTATCAATGACATCCAAATAAACAGTAAAAGAAATGAGCTACATTTTCTACTTCAAAAGACAGTAAGCATAGCACATTAATGGATATCTACTGGGACCTTTTTTTGCCCAGTGACTGACAAATTAGGCTATAATGTGATCTGACTTACTCTAGTATTCAACATGGATTTTCTCTTTAAAATGTGGCAAAATGTGACTCAGTGTTTTTAAGATAACATAAATATTTGATTGGATGTGGTTCCATAGTGTAGCGGTTAGCACGTCTGCTTTACACTCAGAAGGTCCTGAGTTCATGCCCAGTGGAGCCATAGTCCATGGTCTACGGCCATGCCACCCTGAATAAGCCTAATGTCTGATCCCAGAAGCTAAGCAGGGTCAGGCCTGGTTAATACTTGGATGGGAGACCACCTAAGAAGACTAGATGCTGTAGGCATAAATAATAATAATAAATAACAAAAAAAGTAGTTATAAGGCTTAAAGATTTATCATTGTAGCCCAGAGTTCTCAAGGATAATTTCCTTGAAGTTTGAAGTTGCTTTATCTGGTCTACTTCAGATGGACTCCATTTCACTATGTCTAAATCATGTGCCTTAAGGCTTTATTTGTCATCTTTATTATAAACCTCCTCTTGGTAGAAAGCCACCGCTGTGTACTGCTATCATAAATGAAATACAGGTGCTCATTATTTTTATGCGGTGGAAAGGTGAAGTAAGACCCAATACTTTTTGTGATAACTAACAACATAACTATTTAGTGATCCAACTGAGTTGGTTGATTGGCTACTTTGAGGAGATAGATGTAGATTTTAATAGATAGTGTTAGTGCAGTGCACTGACTCCAAGGAGACTGACATTTTAAAATGAGTATTCAATGACCAACGAATAGAGTGCTGAACTAAAAAACTCATCACTGTTTATCAAACTTTTCTGCTTAAGAAAGGGCAAGCTGTAGCAACAATTATCATCCCTCCATTAGAAACAGATATGTTGGTGGATATATCTGGCCTTAGTAAAGACTACACATATAATGAAAATTAAAAACAAAGAAAGATATTAGATAATTGCCTAGAAGACCTTGGCACAATTGCTAATTAAGTAGCGTCTCAGGTGTTTAGTTGATTTAGGTTGAATGACACTCGGGAGAATGTGAAAATTGTTGAGATAAAGTCTGTAAAGATCTTAGAGCATCACAAGATTGTGACTAACAACAATTAACAACAACTTGATATAAAAGCCACTGCAATGCATTTTAAGAAACTATGCAATTTGACTGGTTCTAGAGCAATTTGACTGGTTCAAGAGGTCTTGTTAAGACATAGGCTACATCATGATGTCTCTCCTAAGTTCCAGATCTATTTTCCCAAGACATTTTTCCTTAGTAGTTGTTTAGGCATTTCACACTGAAATATCTAAAAACCAAAGTCAATAGCTTTTACTACTCATTGCTCCCAATACGCTCCTCTGTCTCTGTTTCTTATACTGGGGGATGGGAAAAAAAATCCAAGTTAAAATTCGAGATGTCCTTGGTGTCCATACTGTGAATGTACCACAACAATTCTATTAAACAAATCCTCGAGTCTTCTTTCTCTCTCATCTTCATATCTAATTGATCAACAAGTACTGCTACTTCTTCTTCCTTAATATCTCTCTATTCCTTCCACTTTTCTCCATCCCATTGTCACAACAAAAGCCTCTTAAAAATTCTGCTTATTCCTAATACCTTTACCATACTGCAGGCATTTTAAAATGAGAATGTGATCGAGTAATTCTTCTGCTTAA
>NW_006433133.1:1088538-1092916 GCF_000325575.1 Pteropus alecto | reverse complement strand
TCAAAGAACTGGTTTTAGTTTACCTGAATAATCAATGAGCTCATCAATATTTAATGATCTTAATAATTATTATATTACGTTTTCAGTGATTCATTAAGTAGTGGCTTACCGCCCCCTCCCCCTTTTTTTTTAGGCGAGGCAGCCCTTGATTGACCTCATAGATTGCAAAGACCTTTTCATCTTATAATCCCTTATTTTTTTAATTTTTATGCCTACAGCACCTGTTCTTCCTAGGTGGTCTCCCATCCAAGTACTAACCAGGCTCGACTCTGCTTAGCTTCTGAGATCAGACGGGATTGGGCTTGTTCAGGGTGGCATGGCCATAGACAAGAATAAAATTCTTGATATGTATTTCAAGGCCCTTTATGATCTTCCCTTGTCTGTTTGTGTCAGTATGACTCATTGTCAGTCATATTAAACTTCTCTCAGTTCTCTGAGCTCACCATATGTTCTCTTGTCTAATGGATGTTCTTTTTTTTTTTAAGAACATTGTTACTCCCATAACATAACACTCTGTCTGGCTAACTCCTACTCATCTCCCATGTCTAACTTTAGATTAGTATCCCCAATGAAAACTCTCTTTTTCCTTTAAGAATTGGCTAGCTACTTCAGTGACCACATGATATGATTAAATGTTTGCCTTCCCTACTGAAAAATATTTTCATATATGTACATTCAGCTCTCAGTAAAGGGCTTGAGATCTAATAAAACTAACAATCATATTAACAATAAATGACATCAATGATCTTTATGTGTTTTAAGTATATTGCATGCATTGTTTAAACCTCATTAAAAAATTACATGCAGTAGATACTGTTATTATTCCAGTTTCACTAATAAGGAAACAGACATGGAAATGTTTGATTACATGTACCATGTGGTCAAACTGTAAGAAGTGGAGCAAATATTTGAACCCAAGAAGTCTGACTCCAAAGCTTGGACACTTAACTATCATACTATACTCTCTAAATGTTAATTTTATAATAGTCCTACCTGGATGAGGTAGCCTGAACTCTTTTCAAATTAGACACATCAGGACTTCCAGAAGAAGGGAACCCACATTGGTATGTATAGATACCTCTTATTGATGTGTGAGATTTCCGTAGTTCTCAATAAAAACTATTGAACAAGTGGAATGATTGAGTTTGTACCACATCATGGAAACAAAAGATAAAGAGAAAGGAAGCATTGGTTTTACATTCCAGGATTACAATGGACAATTAAAATATCTCAATATAGAAAACATTCATGAGAACAAGTACCTCCTTTGCCCATCAAAGTAGTGTGACTAAATGTCAAGTTCTGATTCAGAGTCAAAATAGGAGCTGAAGATACGTAAAGGAAATTAGTGAAACATTAAAAGAAAAGAAAGAAAAAAGTATAAGACATTATTGACTTTAGGTCAATTCATTTTTTAATATTGCCAATCCAAAGAGTTGTCCTGAGTGTAAGTGGAATTTAGCATAACTTGTATCAAGGCTAGATTTGAAATTCTCAGGATATTGTATTATGCTGAGAATGTTATAACAGACTTTCAATGAGTTGAAACGTTATCCATGTTGCACCATTTGTTTCTCAATCATGTACAACTGTTTTCCTGTAAAATAATAAACCAGGAGAATTGGTCCCAGTTAAGAACTCTGAATGTTAGACCTTTTGCTTTCTTTATTTCTAAGCTTAAGCAGACTTTGGGATATTCGTTAACAGAAATGACTGCATATTTGAACAGAGAGAGACTATCTTCGAATATTGAAGCTATTATATATAGGGAATCACTTTAATTGAGAAGTTTTAAAGTTATTTGTCCTTAAAATTCAAGAAAAATATTGTTTACTTGCAAGTACCAAACACGTGATAGAGCTGACATATCATGGAGTTTAGCACAAAACCCTACACATAGAAAACACCTGATAAGAGCCAGACATCAGCTGCTTGCATCAATGCTCTCTTATCCACCAGAACTTTTCACCAAACCATAGATGGCTTTTAGCAAAACATGATGAGTTTTCAGTACATTTTTTTCACTTCCACATATCACGAGCACATCCAAAATTATGCAGTCCTATATCTGCCTAACAGCTACCCAGAGTTCTCTAAGGCAGAATCCAGTGTTACCCTCAAAAACAGTGCCTCATACTCTGCACTTTGCTTTATTTCACCATTGAACTTTACTTCTTTGGCCATCCATTTCTATGGGACTTGCCATTATCTAACTGGACCCCTAGGAAACAATCTGACAAATTGACTTTTTTTTACAATGAATACTTTTTAAACTGAAAATGTTTAGAGATACAAAGAAATATTTTTTTCTGATAGCGAAATTTCAGATATAATGAGAAAGAATGAGGCATAGTAAAATCAAGTTAGTAAAATAGTTTTCTACTGTCATTCTCCTACAGAATATCAATTTTGAAATTAATGTATGCGAATGTTTTAGTGGAAGTCCTGGAGTTCATTGGAGAAGTTACAGCACACTGTTGGAGGAAAACAATATGAGATTGGACACACTGAAGGAGGTAAAAGGAACAGTTTCACTTTTCTCATATCACTTGTCCCCCAAAGTGGGTGAAAATAATATATAATGGAATATTATGTGCCATAAAAAAAGGAAAAACCTGTTTTTTCAGACAATATGGATGAATCTTGAGGTCATTATGCTAAACGAAATAAGCCAGAGAAAGATAAATACTATATGGTCTCACTCATTTGTGAAATCTAAAAAAAAAAAAAATTAATTAAGTTGAACTCATAGAAATAGTGAGTAGAATGGTAGTTGCCAGCAGCTGGGTATGGGTAAAATGGGCAGTTGTTTGACAAAGGGTATAAACTTTCATTTATAAGATGAATAAATTCTGGGTATCTAATATACATAATGGTTACTATAGTTAATAATACTTTTATATAGTTGAAATTTGCTAAGAGAGTAGCATTAAGCGTTCTTACCACAAACACACACAGAGGTAACCATGTGAGGTAATGAATGTATTAAATAATTTGATTGTGGTGATTGTTTCACAATGTATACATATGTGATATCATCACATTGTACACTTCAAATATATACAATTTTACTTTTGAATTATACATCAATAAACTGAGGGAAAATGGGAAAGATTAGTGAATGAGATATCGCAAGTTAAGTTTTACTACCTGTGCATGTTGCCTAACCTATTACCTGAACACTATTTTTAGTGTAAATGAGTTTTCAGTGTGTGTTAACAGTAAGGAATTTAGATTCTCTCAATTGTGTCATAGGTTTTATATCTTGTCAGTGTACTTCTGCCTACTCTATACTTTAGAAGTCTAGAAGTCCAGGTTTATGTCAGAGCATATGGCTTATATTATCAAGAGGAAGGGATATACACTTTTCTATCATATAAAGAACTTTAATTAGTAAATTGGTACCAATACTTTATAATGGAATGACAAGATCAGTTTGATATAAATGAAGAAATACTAATCTGGAGCTCAAGCCACTCCTTCCTGATATTTCTTCCTCTATAATGTGAAGGATTTGAATTAGAAGATCTCTATAGCTTCTTCTGGATCCAATATTTTACTAATGTCTAATGCCAATATTTTAGTAAACAATGTGCTCACATATATTGTTACATTAAGCTTTCACAAAAATTTGGAAATGGGAGATGTTGAGGTTTTAAGTTCTTTACTCAAATGTATTATTTATTTAAAAAAAGACATCCTAGAAGATAAAAGTGTGTTTAAAATCCAAAGGAATGTATATCTAATGGTATGATATTAAACATTATAACAAATGTGTATGAGCATACATGCTCAAGAAACTGAGCCCCTCAAACTTGACCACCTGGTAGCTTTTATCCTTCTTAAAGTTGGCTTTAAACAAGTCAAGCACTATAAAATATACAATGTGCAATTCGGGGATAATTTTTCTACAGAAAATCCTGCACAAGTATTTCTTAATATTTAAATGATATGCATTTGCCTTTGGAGAATAAAATATTTGGGGTAAAGTTTTCAATTTTTCTATTGGAAATTCTTACATTATTAGAAAACAAAGAGACATCAGAGTACCCACAGGTGGAATGTAGAAATAAGGTTCCGAGAGGTAGGAAAGAGCTTCTCTTAAAATTTTAAATTAATTTATGTTCGAATCTTTATAATTTAAATCTAGAGGCTCATTGGATGTATTATAAGTTAACAAGCAGAGTTGATTGTAGATTGTAGTTTTTTCTATGAAGAAAATGATATTTGGGCAAAGAAGAGAATTAATGAACACAAAAGGGACATGTCTATACAAGTGTTTTTAATTCATAGCAAATATTTCTTTTTTTAATTAATTAATTTATTTTTATGGTGACATTGGTTAATGAAATCCAGTAAGATTAGGCTGTACATTTTA
>NW_006433133.1:1086006-1088039 GCF_000325575.1 Pteropus alecto | reverse complement strand
TTATGGATATTAGGTCCTGATCAGAGGCGTTGCTTGTAAATATGTTTTCCCATTCGGATGGTTGTCTCTTTACCTTGTTGACAGTTTTTGTGCTATGCAGAAGATTTTTAGTTTGATGTAGTCCCAATAATTTATTTTTGCTTTTACTTCCCTTGCTTTTGAGGTCAAATTCATAAAATCCTCTTTAAGAATAAGGTCCTTGAGTTTAGCTCCTATGTTTTCTCCTATGCATTTTATTGTTTCATGTCTTATATTCAGGTCTTTAATCCATTTTGAGTTAATATTGGTATCTGGTGATAGACAATAATCTAGTTTCATTCTTTTGCAGGTGGCTCTCCATTTTTCCCAGCAACATTTATTGAAGAGGCTTTCCTTTCTCCACTGTATGTTTTTGTTTTAGTGTTGGAAGTTATTTGCCCAATAAACATGGATTTACATCTGAACTCTCAATTCTGTTCCACTGGTCTGTGTGTCTGATTTTCTGCCAATAACATGCCGTTTTAATTATTACCACTTTGTAGTATTATTTGAAGTCGGGCAGAGTGTTGCCTCCAGCCTCCTTCTTTTTTCTCAGGATAGCTTTGGAAATTCTTTTGTGCTTTTATACAAATCTGATGATTTTTTTTTTCTATTTCTTTAAAAAATGCCGATGGGATTTGATGGGGATTACATTAAATCTGTATAATGCTTTAAATAATAAAGTCGTTTTAACTATGTTGATTCTTCCCATGCAAGAACACGCAATATTTTCCATTTTTTCTAATCTTCCTCGATTTCTTTAGAGTCTTATTAGAGTTTTCATTGTATATATACTTCACATGTTTCATTAGATTTATTCTCAGTTATTTTTGTTATTTTTACTTTTTTGCAATTGCAAAATGAATTATTTTTTCTACTTCTTTTTCTGATGCTTCATTAGTAGAGTATAGGAATGCTATGGATTTTTGAACATTGATTTTGTATTCAGAAACTCTACTGTATTTGGTTATTGTTTTTAGTATTGTTTTTCTGGAATCTTTAGGGATTTCTATATAGGAAATCAATCATCCACAAATAGTGATAGTTTAATTTCTTTCTTTCCTATTTGGATGCTTTTTATATTTTTTTCTCGCCTGATTGCACTCGCTCGGACCTCCAATATGATATTGAATAACAGAGATGATAGTAGGCAGCCTTGCCTTATTCCTGATAATAGAGAGAAGGTTTTTATTTTTTCACCATTAAGTATAATGTTGGCTGAGAGCTTCTCATATATGGCCTTTATTTTGTTAAGGTATTTTTCTTCTATAGTGATTTTGTTAAGTGTTTTGATCATAAACGATGCTGCATCATGTCGAAGGCTTTTTCTCCATCTATTGAGTTGATCATATGATTCTTATTTTTTCGTTTGTTTATGTGCTATATAACATTTCTCAATTTGAGTATGTCGAACCATCTCTGTACCTCTGGGATAAAGACTACTTGATCATGTTGTATAATCTTTTAAATATGTTGCCATATTCAGTTTGCTAGTACCTTATTTAAGATATTTGCATCTGTGTTCGTGAGAGATAATAGTCTGTAGTTTTTTTTTTTTCTGTTATCTATACAGGTTTTGGTATCAGGGTAATATTGTCCTCAAAAAATGTGTTAGGAAGTATAGCCTCCTCTTCGATTTTTTGGAAGAGTTTGAGCAGAATAGGTATTAAATCTTCTTTGAATGTTTGGTAGAATTCACTGGTGAAGCTTTCTGGTCCTGGACATTTAATTCTTAGTAGGTTTTTCTTGATTCTTTAAATTTCATAAATGCTCATCGGTCTATTATATTTTCCAGTTCTTCTTGATTCAGTCTAGGAAGGTCGTATCTTTCAAAATACTGGTAAATTTCTTCTAGGTTATTAAATTTAATGTTATATGTTTTTCACAGTACTCTTGTATGATCCTTTGTATTTCTGCAGTGTCCATCATCATTTCCACCCTTTTATTCCTGATTTTGTTTATACATATCCTTTCTCTCTTTTTTTTTTTTTTTTTTTTTTTTTGGGGGTGGAGGC
>NW_006433133.1:1058784-1083746 GCF_000325575.1 Pteropus alecto | reverse complement strand
TGATTGTTTATGGGTTTTAATAGACTATTTTTCTGCCCGGGCATTAATGGAAGTGTATTCAGCTTTTTTTTTTTTTCCTGAAAGATTTATATTATATAAAGATCTCTCTAGCTTGCTGCAAAGAAGTCATTTTTCTTTTTGTTTCTAGTAGATGGTGTCTAATCCTCTTGGATCCCTGCTTTATATAAAGTCTTAATAATGCCTTTTTTTTTCTCATATATATTTAATCACCCTCACTATCCTCCGTCTCAGTCCCTGTCAGTGTTAGCAACAGTTTTGGTAGCATTTGCTCATTTTACCCTGCGGCTCCAGGGTGTTTGGTCTCTGGGCGGGAGGGGTCCTCTGGGTTGTGGGTTTGTGCCTGTGGCTCAACCTCACGTTTTTCAACTGCAGCTGGTAATAATCAGCTGTTGTTTTTCTGCCGTCCCTGCTTCTCTGCAGTCTACACTTTTGTGTTTTCTGCTCTGATGTCAGGCAGTGCCACCTTTCCTTGGAGCTCACAGATCTGTCAGGCAAGACTGTTCAGGGAACTGACCACATCTTCTCTACTCCCCCTCCTCCTGCAGGGAGCTCTGGCTTTAGAAGCAGCTTCTTTGTTTCTCCCAGTATATAACCAGACTCCAGGGGTTCTGACCTGTGATAGGTCTTATGCGCAGATCCCACGCTTAGACACACTTGTGTGCAGTTTGGGTCTTTTTTGTTGTTTTAGATGTTCAGCTTATTGCTGTTTCAAGGGGAGAGTTCTGGGACGTCTCTCACTCTGCCATATTTCTGATGTTACTCTGCAAATACTTTCTTTTAAGTTTTTTTTTTTTTCAAAGTGTTTGGAAAGTGGAATGGAAAATGAAAAAGCTATAGGCACCTGAGACCAACCTGTTAAATTTCATCATCACTTATACTGTTACACATTAACACTTTAGGTGGTAGAGTGAATAACTTGAAATCTCTCCCCTTGATCACATTACCATCTCTTTAAAATGAATTGATATACTCAAAAATTACATTTGAAAAAAAAATGTGTAGACATGACTTTCCTGTTAATCCTCTTGTGTACAGTATACCTTTATTTTGGCTTCAAATACATCAGGAAAGAGGAGACCTTTTAATGAACAAAGGAGTTGAAGAATCTTCTATGGATAGTTAACACAGGTAATGGAAAACCCGAAAATTTTCCTTATTTCACTATAAAGAACACTTTCTGTGGATGTGTGAACAGAAAAATCACACCTGCTGAATACAGCCTTTTACTCTCCTTGTTATATTGAATAGATAGTAATTCAGTCTTACCCTTTGAATTTCCTTTTCTTAAACTACAGAAAGCTCCACCACCAAAGTTTTATAACAGTATGTGTCATAGCTTGATGGATATTTATATTTTAGTCCTCTTGATGAGGTGGGATAACTGTCTAAGATCAATTCTGGGAGAAATTCTAGTCAAAATAACACAACTAATCACACATAGTAGAAAACTTCTGTATATGGCCAATGTAATCTATTTCATTTCATGTTGATCCTACTTAGTATAAATTCAAAGGAAGATTTTTTTTTACCTTCTCTCATAATTTTAGAGCTATACCCTAATTCGAGTCTATAGCGTCCATCTGTAATAATTAGTAACCAGTCAACATTTGAGCAGGTGCTTTGAACTCTATATTCAATGATGAGGATTATGTTTTATTCATAATCTGCCACAATCTTTGTCCAGTTCCTCCAGAGAGCTAACTGAGGTTACAGTGGATTTGCTACCCTATAAGAAAGTGCAACTAAACTTCTGTTATAACAAGTTTCTAAAAATTAGAAAACTTAATCAAACTATAATAAAATTGTTGACTTAAACTTCATAAATGATTAAATCTTAAATTTGTGATTTCTGAATGCTAAGTGAACATCTGTACAATTGACAGGACAGTGATGTTCATCCACTTTATCTGTGTTTCCACCTATTTGCTTAAGGTAGCAGTAGAAACAGATCAGTTTATTATTTTATTAAAAATTCTGTATTAATTCAGTTCCATAACCACTCTCGATAGAGCTCAGCCATATCAACTCTTTAAAACCTTTCCTACTGAATAACATTGCCAAAAGCTAATTAAATTTATTCATTCATTAAGTATAGATATTTTATATAGCACCTCTATGTACCAAGAATGTTAGATATTAGATCTATTGGATGAACAAGAAAAACAAAAGGTATCTACTCTTTACTTGCACACAATCTAGGTGAGCTAATAGCAAAGAGCAGAACAAATACAAATGCTGGGAAGTAATAAAGTTAAGTTAGAGTATATAAAGTGTGATGGGTAATAATGGAGACTGGCCACTTTTGGAGTATAAAATATGACTTTCAATTAATATCATAGAAAAAGTCTAAACTGAGATGAAATTTGATGAGGAAAATTTATTTATTTGAAAGAATTGACTGGAACCTTCAATCGATTTAAAAGTCAGACTTGTAGCCCCGCATAGACATAGTTTCAGGAGTCATTCAGTCTTTTTGGAGAAGATTTTTAGAGAAGCAGCATAGTTGAATGAAAAGAAAAATGGTATGTGAGACAAAATGTTTCAGTTTAATTGCTAGATTCTTTACACATGTATTACCTCTAAACCTCAAGACTTGTTTGCAAGATAGCTATATTCTTACTGCTCTTTTACCATGAGATTGGGTAAGGCACATATCATTCTAATCCTCTGTCTCTTCTATAAACTGGTGATAATATTAATATTGCTAGAAAATCTCTAAATTTAGTGTATTTTTAGTCTCATAGAAGAAATTTTTGTTTCCCTCTTGAAGTAATTCTAATATACAGGATTTTTTAAAGACATGTTATAACCCTAAGGGAAACAAAAACACTCATGTGTACATCATATGGTTCACTTAGCTAGCATTATTTAAAATTTCACAAGTAGTACTAGTAGTAGTAGTAGTAGTAGTAGTAGTAGTAGTAGTAGTAGTAAAAACTTAAGCAGCAATTTAAATTTAGAAACAGATTAACATTATTGATGTTTAGTTCAAAGACTAATGAAGAAATATAAAGGAACTTTCAAAATCATTTCCAACATAATGATATTACAATGTTTAGTTATCCTTTAGAACTTTCCAACATAATTTTTACCATCATCAAGGAGCATATTCCAAATAGTTATTTGGTGATACAATAAAATCATCACTTTTCAAGCAGGTACAGTAACAAAATAGATACAATCTGTTTTTCACAATGTAAAACTATGTTGAATGCCAAAACATAGAATTAAAACAAATAGCAGCTTTGAGTATACTTGGAACTAATTAAAAGAAATTAATTAATTTAAAAAACTATGGGGGAATAATATCAAAGTATATCAGACAATTAATTAATAAAATTATATGTTTTCTTTGTGGAAAAATACATATATATTCTAAGATATTTCATTCTCTTCTTTATGGTTTTTGTGTTTGTTTTCAATCATTTATTATGTGATTGGTAAAAACTAACCCATGCAGTCTGCCAAAATAAATCCAGTATGACTTAAAAAAAACAGCAGCTTTAGAAATTTTAGTTTTAATGTGTTCTTTGAAAAGTTATCTTATATCACTATTACATATCACCTGGTGGACTAATGCCCAAATGATAATTGAATGACATCCATCTACAGATGTGCAAATAACCTGTTACTGGGGAGTGTCTGGTGGGAATAAATTGACAATTATAATTTGCTAATCATAAGTTGGTTCATTCAGTGATAGTACGTACCAACCAATGCACTTGAATTTATATTTGCTGATTTTAAAAATTATTTGCAGATTTTTCATGATGGAGAATTGAGATTAAAAAAACGACTATTTTTTTGCTTTTGTAACTGAATAATAATTTGCTTTTTAATATTTGTGGAATTATCAATACTTATTCTTGCAAGCATAAACACATATGAGAAGTTAGTTTAAATCTATAACCATCTTAGAAGTATACTTTTCTTTTAATTTTATGCTTATAATACAATAATAATTGACTCTCCACATGTAAAATATATTATATATTATACTGCCATTTGCTTTGCATCCTGATAAATGCAAATCTGTTAGTGTAATCATATGAGGAGTGTCTGTCCAAAGGTGAAATCAATAGTAAGTAGGCCGTGAGAAAATTAAATTTTTATTGTATTTTGGATGGGCTTCTTGCTTATTTAATTATGTTCAATAGCTATCTGAAATCCATATATTATAAAGGGAGTTATCAGTGCGTGGTCCTAAAAATTCCAACTGAAGTCTTTGAAGCAATGTTTTAAAAAGTGAAGAAGAGGTTGAGATATCCAAAGTGGATGTTAGTATATAAGGGAGGAAGGGGCCTAATGTAGCTGAAATAGCCAGTGGCTGAGCATGAGGAAGACTGACTTTTAGTCTAGATTGCTGTTACCGCATGTTTGACCTGGTTTATTCAACAGTTAAATGAGAAAAGTTGATTAGATGATTCCTAATAGAATTTCAGTAATTATATTCTATATTTCTATTGCTAGAAATATTCTTGTGGTGGCCTATATTTTCCAAAGATGAGGTCTGCAAAATCATATACATAGTATCTTATGGCTCTGTGAATTGACAGAGCTACCTCATGGGGGAAAACGTTTCTTAGGAACATCACTAATAATATATAGAGATCTTAATAGAAACCATAATTTACAAGATAGAAAGAACTACAGATCCCAAAAGAGAGGGGTGCATATAGTTCTTATTTGAAATATAATAACCACTCTCTGTGGCTATATATTGATGGATATAGTGTTTTTCGATATAGTTTTTTGTTTGTTTGTTTGTTTGGTTTGGTTTGTTTTTGTTTTGGGTTTTTTTGTTTTTGTTTTTGTTTGTTTGTTTTTTGCCTAATATGACAGAAACCACTTCGAATTTGGGAACAAGAATTTAGATCTTATTTCTAGTTATACTAGAGCTCGGGGAAGTAAATGGCTCTTCTTTTTTCTTTTTGTAGTATAAAAGGGGGACCTCAGATCTACAGGTTGTATAAATATTGTACATTATAACATCCAAGATATCAGGCTCAAAACTTATTCTAAATTGTACTTGAACCTTTGCATAAGTACATAACAGATGGTTATTGCAAAACTCTTGCACCATGCTGGTATTAACACTAATTTTGAATTATGTGCAGATTTCCTCATGTGCAGAATGGGAACAGTTAGATCTCTAGTTCAGAGTAAAATACACAGAAATTAGAATATCTTCCCCATTATCAGTCTATGTTAAGACATACAAAAGTAAATTATTAAAATGATTATAAGTTTCTATCTTAATGAAGTTAAACATTTCAAATATATGATTTTTTGAAGTATCTTTTTAAAATTTAGCCAGAGAATTCTGGGAAAGTTTGTGGAGTGCTGACAAAGTTTTGGATCAGCCCCACAAATATATTAAAAAAAATAACAATAACAAAAAAAAAAAATACTTCATGACTAACGATTACTATATAAAAAAAAACTGATAATGCATCCTTAAAAAAACATACTTAGAGACAAATCAAGAAATAGAACCAGATTGATTGGAATTGTCGAATATGAGGAAAATGTGATTATAAGGAAAGAGGCCTTTCAATGGATCTAAGAGCCAGAACACTGAAAATCAAATTAACAACAGGCACTCATCCTCAAAATGAAGGGTTATTACTAAGTATGGGAAGCTTGGCAGTCAATGAAAAACAGCATGTAAAGCTGGGATTGAATTATACAGGCTCTAGTTTTCCAGAGAGTACAAAAGGAACCATGTAAAAGTCTGATAGTAAATGGAACTGTCTGGCCCTAATAACTGAAAATAAACCAACCAAATCTCAGCTCTCTACACATGGAGGAAAAACTAGTGGGACTATAATATAATCTGAACAGCTCATGGAAATTCAGGGAAAAATAAATTAAGGTTGAGGTCAATATGGGGGAAAGGAGCAGAGAAGGCATATTGTGTGGTATCTTAGAGCTGCTATAATAAGATACCACAGAATGGCTAGCTTATAAACAACAGAAATCTATTTTCCACAGTTCTAGAGGCTTTAAGTTCCAGATCAGAGTACAGCATGGTCAGGTGAGGGTTCTCTTCAAGATTACAGACTTCTCCTTGTTTACTCATATGACAGAAGGGGCTAGGGAGCTCTGTGGGCTCTCATAAAAGGGCATAAATCCCATTCATGAGGGTTCTGCTCTCATAATCTAATCACCTCCCAGTTTCATTTGTCTAAATGAAACCTACTAATGCCATCACCTTTGAGGGGTAGGGTTTCAACATGTGAATTTGGCAGGTGGTGAGAGCCATAAGATATTATGCATATAATTTTGCAGGCCTCACCATTTAGCACGGGGCTGGGGGGAAGCTGCATTATTTTTAATACTTCATGAAAACAACAAAGAAGGAATCTTAGAGTTGAAAAGCTAGGAAAGCGTCTACCTTCCTCTTCTAAGAGTATGGGAAAATTACCTCACCTAAACAGAGAGAAATATAAAGATGGCAGCAGACTTCTCTTTGGAAAAATGCAAGGTACAAGGCTGTAGAGCAACATCTCTAAAGTGCTAAAAGATTTTTTTAAAAAATGTTGAAAACCTGGATTAAATAACTAGTGAAAACATCTTTCAAAAAAGACAACAATATTTGTTCAGACATACAAAACCTGAAAGATTTTGTCACCGGTAGACCTAAAGTATAAAATAATTCCTTTAGACAAATGAAAAATGAAGACAGAAATATGAATCAACAACAAAAAAAGCATAGAAATGATAAATATGGGAGAACATATAAAATGTTTGTCTCTAAATATCTATCTATAGAATATTTAATTATTTAAAGCAAAATAATAACAATATATTATAGGGGTTATATAAAATGAAAAAGTAAAATGTATGGCAGAAATTGCCCAAAGTCCCATGAGAAAATGGAAATATACTCTTGTAAGGCTCTTATACTGTACATGAAGTAGTAAAATATCACTTGAAGATGGATAATAATTCTTTGGAAAAATATATTGTAAACTCCAAAACAACCACAAAAGCCAAGAACACAAATAATTGGATATCTCTAATCCTATCACTTTTGCCTCATATCATATATAAAAAAAATCACTTAAAATGAATCAAAGATCATAAATATAATACATTTAAGATATGACAATAATAAAAATAGTCAGAAACTATAAAAATTTATCAACAAATTTGACATTTTAAAAATTAAAAAGAAATACCATTTACTCTTCTAAAGAAATTATTAGGAAAATAATTTCAGAGTAGGAGAACTATTTGCAAAACTAATATCTGACAAAGGACATGTATCTGGAATATATAAAGTCCTCCTTCAACTCAGTTATAAGATGACAAACAACTTAATTAAAGATAGGCCAAAGATTTTTATAGGAACTTAATCAGGGAAGGTATACAAATGGCAAATAAGCTCATAAAAAAATATTTAATGTCATTAGTCATTTGGAAAATGCAAATTAAAACCACAAAGAGGGAACATTATATTCCAATTTGAGTAGCTTATATTTAAAAGCTTGACTATAGTTAGAATTAGCAAGAATGTGGAGCAGCTAGAATACTCCTACAATACTGATAGGAATATGAAATGTTATACTTTAGACAATAATTTGGTAGTTTTTTAAGTATTTGAATATATACCTACTATAAATTTTAGTCACTTCAACTTTATGTATTTACTCAAGAAAGATGTAATGCTGAAAAAAAGAAATTTACTTTAATATGAATGACTGGAAAACAAGAGTGTAAGGAAATCAATAATCAACTACATATAGTCTGTATTTTAAAGTTTATAAATATGTAAAATTAAAATATTGCACAACATTAGCACAATAATTTGAAGAGGAGTAAAAGCTGCTATACTATTCTGAGTTTATACAATATAGATAAAATGACATAATAAGGATTTAATGTATACTAAAGTGAGTTGAAGATGCATATTCTAATCAATAAAGCAACCATAAACAAAGAGTTGTCACTAAAAATTAATGAAAGAGTTCAAATTGAATTTAATAATACCTAAATAAATGAAGAAATATAATATTTACATGGGTAGGAAAAATTAAGATTTTTAAGATATAATTTCTCTACATATATCGGTAAAGTCAATATATTCACCCCCCAAAATTCTGCAGGATTCTTTTGTATACTCTAAAGTTTATAAATAAATTTAAATGACTAGAAAAATATTGCATAAGAAGTACAAAGTTTGATGATTTAGTACTCTCTGATTTCAAAATATCTACAAAGCTACAATAAGGACTTTGTGGGATTGGCATAAGTGTAAACACTTGGAGCAAATGGAATAGAATGTCAGAAGTAAATTCAGAAATATGTATTCTTATTTTCAATAAAGTCACCAATTCAATTCAATGGAAAAAAAATGTTTTGCAACAAATTGCACTGCAACAGGATATCCACATGGAAGAGAAAGGAATCCTATCTTGTACTATACATCAAAATTAACTTTTGTTTCTTATTATACACATAAATGTAAAAAATGAATAATTAAATGTTTCTAGTATAGAATATATGGAAAAAGCTTTCCAATAGAAGACATAATTTAAGAAATTAAATTAAATACAATTAAAAGTTCTCTGACCATTATTCATCAAAGGAATGCAAATTAAAATATGGTAAGATACCACAACTCACACTAAAATTTCAAAAGTTAAAAAGACTGAATAAGGTAAGAATGTTTATGCTCACTACTCTGTTCAAAATAGTACTGAAAGTCTTTGCCATGGCAATAAAATAAGAAAAAAAAATACATATATTAGAAAAGGCAAAATAAAGCTGTCCTTATTTACAAATGACACAATTGTGTATGAAAAAAATACCATGGAAAATACAAAAAAATCCTAGAACTAATAAGTGATTTCAGCAAAGTCTCAAGATACAAGATAAATACACAGAACTTTATCTTATTCCTATATTCTGATAATGAACATGTGAACTAAAATTAGAAGGAAAATATATTTAAAATCGATCTAAAAAATAAATACTTTGGTATAAATCTAACAAAATTATGAGAATTGTGTGCTATAAATAACAAAATGCTGATTAAAAAAATCAAAGAAGATTTAAATAAATTAAGATACATAGCATGTCCTTCGGTTGAAAGACTCAATATAGTAAAGATGCCAATTTCCCCCAAATTGATACATGGGTTTAATGCAACTCTTATCAAAATTACAGCAAGATTCAGGGGTAGATATTGACAAGCTTAATCTAAAATTTATATGGAAAGGCAAAAGAGGTAGTAGAGTTAAAGCAATTTTGAAAAAGAATAAATTGAGACAAATCTCTCTACCTGATATTAAAACTTACTATATAGCTATAGAAACAAGAGAGTATGTTATTGGCTGAAGGACGGATATACAGATTAATTCAACAGAATAGAGAACCCAAAATAGAAATATACCCATATGAATACCCACAGCTGATTTTTGACAAAGTAACAAAAGCAATTCAATGCAGTTGAATTCAATAGTCTTTTCAACAATTGTTGCTGGAGCAATTAGCTATCCACAGACCAAAAAATAAAACAACCTAAACCCTCACATTCACAAATTATTTAAAAATCGATTATGAATTTAAATGTAAAATTATAAAAAATTTAGAAGAATTCAGAGAAGAAAATCTTTAGAGGCTAAGGTTAAATAATGAGTTCTTAGATATGATACTAAAAGCATGATCTATAAAAAGGACAAGTAATAAGGTGGACTTTATCAAAATTAAAAGCTTTTGCTTTGAAAAAGATTCTGTTAAGCGGATGAAAAGACAAGCTACATATTTGGAGGGAATACCTGCAAATCACATATCAAACAAAAGACTTGTAACTAGACTATATAAAGAACTCCTAATACTGAGCAATAAAAAAAAAGAACCAATTATAAAAGGCACAAAAATGTGAAGATACATTTCACTGAAGAGGATGTATGAATGGCAAATAAGCATATGAAGAAATGTTCAACATTATCTATTAGAACAACCAAAGTAAAATAAAACAAAAAATAGTGACTACCAAATACTGGCAAAGATGCAGAAAAATGATCAAGGAGTAAGTGGAACTCTCAAACATTGATAGTGATATTAAGAATACCACAGAGTTCCAATCAAGATGGGGGTGGAAGGGCTAAGTAAAAGCAGGTTTTATCTCCTTCTATGACTGCATTAAAATTACAACAAAATTATAAAACAAATAACTTGGAGAATTGCCTGAAATTCAGCTAATCATAACACATATCTGAGGATATAAAGAAAAAGCCACATTGAGACCAGTGAGAGAGGCAAAGATGCAAAGCGGGCTGGTTCCACACCTGTGCGTGGCAGTTGAGCACTGGGAAAGAGAGCATGGCTGAAAAGGCCACTCTGAAGGACTCCAGGGTTCCAGTCCTGGAAAAAGGAGTTCCCACAAAATATGACTGTAAAAACCAGTGGGAATTCTGGCCATCTGGGTAGGACCGAAGGAATCTGAAAACTGAGACGTCCTCTTAAAGGGTGCATGCACAAACTCATTTGCTCACAGACACTCACCCTGGGCACAGACAGAAGGTCAACAGCCTAAGATGCACAAGAGACATATGGAGAAAGACTGAGTTGTGTGGTCCCAGGCAAGGGCTGGAGGTGAGATGCCATTGCTCCTTTCTTGGGCTCCCAACTGTGGCAGTCTACAGGTGAGTGCCATCTTGCCTGTATTGAACTCTCCCCTAACATGGCTAATCCTGAAGCTACACTGCCCTGGTGAGATTGGCCCACTCCATCCATGTCTTTCTGGGGACCTTTCCCATGCAGTCCACAAATTGCCCATGGTGGCCCATTCCCTCAACTCGCACAACCCTCACACAGCCCACACGTTTCAGAGAAGACTTTTGCTGGAGGGCCACAGGTTCTAGCCCAAGCTGCAGTGTCTGTGGGCCTGAGGCAGATAGTGGTTGACCTTGCTGTGATCTGATACTTTTGTAGGAAGCAACAGATTCAGCATGCACATGAAACCTGACTCTGCATTAGCCAAAAGAAATTCACTCATTTTACCCCACTGACTCCCTGGGTCCCTGCCTCACTCAAATTGTATACTACCCCAAAGCTCTTTTAGCTGCAGAGGCTTACAGGCAACTGGCCAAAAGCCTGAAGCCTTGAGGTGCATTGGTCCTTATGTTAAGCTACTCCAGGCCCAGTACTGGGGGTAAGCAAACAGCGGCTCACAACGTGGTCTCTCCCACTTGCTTCCAGATATAGCATAGGCAGAAACCATTCACAGATTGCTTTGGAGCTCTTACCAATTAGCCTTGAGCAATCAAAGACAGCAGTGGATTTGGGCCTACATGGGAGCCCCTCCCAAGGGGCCACAAAACCAAATCACTTGAGGATGACCAAAATAGAGTAACACTGGACTAACTCCATAAATGACACACACAAAGAGTGATCTCAACAGGTACACAAGATTTCTGGGGCAAATTCCACTGCACGAGGTCAGCCCCCATATAGTAGCTCATACCCTATGGGCATGGCCAATCTCCACAGCCCAGTCAGCCTGAGCATCAATCCCATTGATGCAATCAAGGCTCATTTGCAGTAAGAGAACACACACAACCACTCAAGGAACACACCCAGACCCCAGGTGCAGGTGATAAGAAAGACTGTGCCATTGGGCCACACAGGACACCAACTACATAAGACTACCTGGCCAAAGCTGGGAGATGTAACAAGCCTTGCTAATACATAGAAATGAACATAGATCAGGCAACTAAAATGAAAATAAAAAAAAAAAACAGAATGAAACATGTTGCAAATGAAACAAAAGAAGTAAACTCTGGGGGAAAAAAAATGAAAAAAATGGAGGCAAGGAATCTACCAGAGATAGAGTTCAAAACACTGGTTATGAGGATCCTCAGCAAACTTAGTGGAAGAATAAATAATCTCAATGAGGACTTCAACAGAGAGATAATAAGCTTAATAAAGAACATAGAGTCCATAAAGAAGAACCAGTCAGAAATGCAAGAAAAAATAACTGAAATGAAGAATACACCAGAGAATGAGGTGAAGAGTTAAAGAAGTACAAATTAATAGTTGATAGATGGTCATGAGGATGGGGAGCATGACATAGAAAATGCAATTAGCAGTAATGTAATGGCTAGGTGGAGAGCCAGAGGAGAGAAAGAACAATTAGGAAAATCATTTTATAAACTATATAATTGTCTAACCACTGTACTGTATACTTGAAACTAATAAAATAAAATTGAAAAAAAAAGGAATACACTAGAAAATAATCAACAGTAGAATATATAAAGTAGAAGAAAAGGTAACAAAAAACACCCAATCAGAACAGCAAAAAGAAAAAAGAACCAAAATAAATGAGGAAAGTTTATGAGACCTCTGGAACAACATCAAACGTACCAACATTCACATTACACGGGTACCAGAAGGAGAGGAAATTGAGCAAAGGATTAAGCACCTATTTGAAAAAATAATAAGAGAAAACTTTCCTAACCTGGTAAATGAAATAGACATACAAGTTCAGAAAGTGCAAGGAGTCCCAAACGAGAACTCAAACAGACCCAGACCAAGACACATAATCATTAAAATGTCAAAGTTGGAGACAAAGAGAGAGACCTAAAGCAGTAAGAGAAAAGCAACTAGTTACTTACAATGGTACTCCCACCAGAATGTCAGCTGGTTATTCAACAGAAACTTTGCAAGCCAAAAGAGATTGGCACAAAATATTCGAAGTGATGAAAAACAAGAACCTGCAACCAAAGATTACTCTATACAACAAAGCTATTAATTAAAATTAAAGGTGAGAGAGTCTATGGCCATGCTACCCTGAACAAGCCCAATCTTGTCTGATCTCGGAAGCTAAGCAGGGTTGGGCCTGATTAGCACTTGGATGGGACACCACTTAGGAAGACCAGGTGCTGTAGGCATAACAAATTAAAAAATAAGGGATTGTAACCTGACAAGGTCCTTGCAATCTGTGAGGTCAACCAAGGATTGCCTCGCCTAAAATAAATAAATAAATTAATTGATTGATTGATTGATTGATTGATTAAATTAAAGATGAGAGAAAGAGCTTCCAGACAGGAAAAAAGCTAAAGGAGTTCATCACCACCAAGACAGAATTACAAGAAATGTTAAGAAGACTTCTGTAAAACTAAGAAGGGGGTGAGGGGAATCACAAATATGAGTAATAAAATGGCAATAACTATGTACCTATCAA
Source organism: Pteropus alecto (assembly GCF_000325575.1). Lineage (NCBI taxonomy): Eukaryota > Metazoa > Chordata > Mammalia > Chiroptera > Pteropodidae > Pteropus > Pteropus alecto. Next base: position 1,070,530 of record NW_006433133.1, on the reverse strand, counting down.
TAATCACTTTTAATGTAAATAGATTAAATGTTCTAATAAAAAGACATAAGGTAGCCAAATGAATAAGTAAAGAAGACCCATATATATTCTGTCTACAAGAGATCCACCTCAGATCAAATGACACACACGAGCTGAAAGCAAAGGGATGGAAAAAGACATTTCACGAAAATGGAAATAAAGAAAATCTGGGGTAGCAATACCTACATCAGACAAAATAGACATTAAAAAAAAGGCTATAAGAGACAAAGAATAGCATTACATAATAATAAAGGGATTGCTACAACGAGGGAATATAACCTTAGTAAACATATACACAGCCAACATAAGAGCTCCTACATATATAAAGCAATTATTGACTGACATAAAGAAATAGATTAACAGTACTACACTCATAGTAGGAGACTTTAATACCCCATTGACACCAATGGACAGATCTTCCAGATGAAAAATCAATAAGAAAACAACAGCCTTAAAGGACATCTAGACCAGATGAATTTAATTGCTATTTTCAGAGCATTTCACCCCAAAGCAGCAGAATATACATTCTTCTCAAGTGCACATGGAACATTTTTCAGGACAGACCACATGTTAGGCAACAAAGCAAGTCTCAGTAAATTTAAAAAGACTGAAATCATACCAAGTATCTTCACCGATCACAATAATATGAAACTAGAAATCAACTAAGAGAAAAAAACTAGAAACTACACAAACATATGCAGACTATATGGCATGCTACTAAACAATGAATGGATTAAGAATAAAATCAAGGAAAAAAATCAAGATACCTAGTGACAAATGAAAATGAAAACACAATTCAAAGTCTATGGGACACAGAAAAAGCAGTCCTAAGAGGGAGATGCATAGCATTACAGGCCTACCTCGAGAAACAAGAAAAATTTCAAATAAACAATCATATCTTACACTGAAAAGAACTAGAGAAACAACAGCAAGCAAATCTCCAAGCAAGTCGAAGGAAGAAAATAAAAAGATCAGAGTGAAAATAAAAGAAATAGTGTATAGAAAGGCAGTATAAAAAATCAACGAAACCAAGAGCTGGTTCTCTTAAAGGATAAACAAAATTGAAAAACCCTTAAGCATACCCATCAAGAAAAAGAGCGAGGGGCCCCAATTAGAGAAAATCGGAAATTAAAGAGGAGAAGTTACTACAGACTCCATGGAAACACAAAGGATTTTAAGAAAATACTACAAGAAATTATATGCCAATAAATTGGACGGTGTAGAAAGAAATGGATACATTCCTTGAAACATATAATTTCCCAAGACCAAGTCAAGAAGAAAGAGAAAATCTGAACTGATCAATTATCACCAACAAAATCAAAACAGTAATAATAATGATAAAAAAAAAAACCTCCCAATAAGCAAAAGTCCTAGACCAGATGGCTTCATAGGCAAATTGTCTCAAACATTCAAAGAAGAATTAGTACCTATTCTTCTCAAATTATTCCAAAAAATTCACAAGGAGGGAAGGCTGCCTAATTCTTTCTACAAGGCTACCATTACCCTGATTCCAAAACCAGACAAAGGCATTACAAAAAAAGAAAACTACAGGCCAATATCCCCTATGAACATTACTGTAAATATCCTCAACAAACTATTAGCAAACCAAATTCAGCAATACATTAAAAATATATGCAATGATCAAGTTGAGTTTATTCTTGAGATGAAAGGTTGGTGTAATATCTACAAATCAATTAATGTGATATACCACATTAACAAACTGAAAGATCAAAATCATATAATCATACTAATAAATTCAGAAAAAGTGTTTGACAAAATTTAGCTTTATTTATGATAAAAACTCTGAGCATAGTGGGAATAGAAGGACTATACCTCAACATAATAAAGACCATATAGGATAAACCTACAGCTAACATCATATTCAATGGGGAAAGGCTAAAAGTGTTTTCTTTAGGATCAGGAACAAGAAAGGATGTCTACTTTCATCACTTCTATTCAACATAGTATTGGAAATTCTAGCTGTACCAATCAGACAAGAAAAAGAAATAAAAGGCATCCAGATTGAAAAATAACAAGTAAAAAGGTTATTATTTGCAGATGACATGATACTATATATGGAGAAACCTAAAGATTCTACAAAATTAATATTCAGAAGTCAATTGCATTTTGATACACTAATAGCAAACTTTCAGAAAAAGAAATTAGGAAAACAATCCTATTTACAGTTGCTTCAAAAATGATCAAATACCTAGGAATCAAATTAACCAAAGAGGTAACAGACCTGTTCTAATAAAATTATAAGTCACTGAAAAAAGAAATTAAAGAAAGTTCAAGTAAATGGAAAAATATACTGAGCTCAAGGGTAGGAAAAATCAACACATTAAAATGGCCCTATTACCCAAAGCAAGCTATAGATTCAATGTAATCTCTATCAAAACACTAATGGCATTTTTTCAGAGAACTAAAACAAATAACTCAAAAATGTATATGGAACCATAAAAGATCTCGAATAGCCACGACATCTTGAGAAAGAAGAACAAAGTTGGAAATATCATACTACCTGACATCAAAATTTATTATAAGGCTATAGTAATCAAAACAGCATGGTTGTGGCATAAAAATTGAAATATAAGTCAATGGAACTGAATAAAGATCCCAGAAATTAATCCACTCCTATATGGTCATTTAATATATGATGAAGGAGGCAAGAATATACAATGGTGTAAAGACAGTCTCTTCAGCAAATGGTGTTGGGACAACTGGAAAGGTACATGTAAAAAAATAAAACTGGACAACTTAAAATGAATTAAAGACTTAAATGTAAGACCGGATATCATGACACTTCTAACAGAAAACATAGGCAGTGAACTCTCTGATACTGCTACTAATAACTTCTTTTCTGATATATCTCCTTGGACAAAGAAAACAAAAGAAAACAAATAAGTGGGACTACATCAAACTAAAAAGTTTTTGCATAGCAAAGGAAACCATCAACAAAACAAAAAGATAGCTTACTGAATGGGAGAAGATATTTACTTATGATACATCTGACAAGGGGTTAATACCCAAAATTTATAAGGACTCATATAACTTAACAACAAAAAAAATGAATAATCCAACTAAAAAATGAGCAGAAGGCCTGAATCGGTATTCTCCAAAGAGGGCATACAAATGGCCAATAGACATATGAAAAGATGATTAATGTCACTAATAATTAGAGAAATGCAAATTAAAATCACAATGAGATATCACCTCACACCTCCCAGAGCAGCCTATCACCAATAAATCAAAAACAACAAATGTGGTCCAGGATGTGGAGAAAAGTGAACCCTTGTACACTGTTAGTGGAATTGCAAATTGGTATAGCCACTATGGAAAACAGTTTGGAGGTTTCTCAAAAAATTAAAAATACACCAATTTTTTGACCCAGCAATTGTACTTCTGGATATTAATCCAAAGAAAACCAAAACACTATTTTTTAAAGTTCTATGCACTCCTATGTTCAAGGCAGCATTGTTCACAATAGCCAAGATATGGATGCAACATAAGTGCCCATCTGTAGATGATTGGATAAAGGAGTTATGGTACATATATGCAATGGAATATTCCTCAGACATAATAAACAAAATCTTACCATTTGTAATGATGTGGATGAACTTAGAGGGTATTATGCTGAGTAAAATAAATCAGACAGCAAAAGATAAATACCATATGATTTCACTTATATGCGAAATATAAGGAAGAAAAGAAGTAGACAAACTAAACAAAACAAACTCACTAATACAAAGAGCAAACTGGTGATTGCCAGAGGGGAGAGGATTCAGGGACCTAGGTGAAAAAAGTGAAAGGATGAAGAAGTAAAAATTAGTAATTACAAATCAGTCACAGGGATTTAAAGTATAGCTTAGGGAATAAAGTCAATATTATTTTAATGGTTGTATGTAGTACCAGGTGGGTGCAAGAGTAAATGAGGAGATCACTTCATAAATTATATAAATATCTAACCATTGTACTGTATACCTGAAACTAATAAGGTAATAATAAAAAAATGAATCAGAAGAAAAAGTAAAAAAAAAAAAAATACCACAAATAAATAAATAATAAACAAATAATCAACTACCTTTGACTCAGTAATTCTATTCCAAGAGAAATAAATACACAAATATACAAAAAAAAGATTTTTACAATGATATTCAAATTCGTGTTGTTCTTTATAGTCAAAAACTAGAAACAACTCAACTGTATATCAATAGAGGAATGTATAATCAAGTAGTGAATATTATTCACAAATAAAAAGGAAGTAAATACTGATGAACAAAAAATATGATTAACCTCCAAAATATGTTGAGCACAAAAAGCTAGACACAATGGAGTATAAACTCTGATTCCATTTATATGAAAATTTAATTCAAGCTAAACTTAATTTATGGTAGAAAAAAATCAGAACAATGATTATCTATGGGTAGGACATTTTAATTTTAAAAGGACACAGAGAACTTTCAAGGTAATGAAAATGTTCATTATCTTGTTTTGATTAAAAGTTACAGGAATGAATATTATCAAAGTTCAAAGAACTGTGTAATTAAGATCTATGCATGTTAATGTATCAAGCATAAACTATAATAAAAAGTAATAGAAAAATGTTGGTTCAAAGTAATTTTAGTAACAATGAAAATGCTTTTTATTTTAAAATTAAGTGGAAAAAAATTAGGACACAAACTTTTTTTATCTAGTATCAAATATGTTAGAAACAAATAAAGAAAGCATACATTAAATAACTGAAAGGAATTATGTCAAAATATTAATAAGGGTTAGGACCATGCATGTGTATCTTTTTCTTTTCTACCTTTCTGTTAATTCAAATTACTTTTGATGAATGTATATTACTGTAAAGATTAAAATAAATTCAAAACTATTTCAAAATAAAAATACAGAAATTAAATAGATTTCAGTAGAAGACTTTTTATAAGAATTAATTTATAAATCAAGACAAACACACAAGAAATACCTAACCATTTATCAGACCATGTGTTCTCAGTTTTTTCTTAACTGGTTTACTGAATGACTAGGACTAAATCCATATGTTGTAAGCAGAAACCAGCTTAAATATTATTATTTTTACTTCTCTTTAAAACTTTCTCTGAGATTATTTCTTTTTTTCTACTCCTGGTTGAAAACTCACCGATGTCCCAGAGTATTTTTGTTTGTTTGTTTCTCTTAGATCATAATCAAATACTCCCTTTGTTTTAAAATTAGGGATCTAACCCAATATAATAGTCACATTACTTCAATTCAGTCCAGTGTAATAGTTAAATTCTAATTTAATTTAGTGTTTTTTTTCTCACTAGTGAGGGCTGACCCAAACAAGAAGCCTGGAGTTAGGACATAGTAGGGAGAATGGACATAGTAGGTCATTTCTCTATTTTCTTATTCACCTCCTTGCACACTATGCAAGATTTCTGTTCCCTACAATTTTTTAGTGAGGAAGTTGCAAGAAAATAGTAACCTAGCATTCTCAGTCCTCTGAATATGGAGAATGTAATATTATTGTTTCTTTCACTTCTGAGACTCTTTTTTAAAGGTTCCATATCAGGAACCTCCTAATGTAGATATTTTAATGAAAAATATGCCTTTTCTTTAATGGGCTTCTCAAAATCTTCCCCTCTCTATCTGATGAGCTTTGGGTTTCTCTGCAATATTGGAGTCAAATCTTCCCAACATGATCATTTTTAAGACTCACCAGGCTGATTTTCTCTAAAGAGGTCCACATTTGCTTCTTAAAAAGATATACTTTTGTCCACTTTCAGTGAAAGTTCAGCCTGCTTTCAACAGATCCTTCTTTTTGTTTTACTACTTTAGGCTAATGATACCAGCTAGTTTCTCACCTTTACATTCTCAGGCAAGTGTCAGTCCTGTGTCTCACAAATTTCATAAACACATTTCAAACTCTCCCAGGGGTACCTTTGAAACCTCTCTCTAACTTGCTTAAGATAAGAGTAAGAGTACTCTACTCCATTCCATGGTAGATTGTACACAAAACAATATAATATTCTCTAAAGATAGATTAATTCTTCTGTCCATTTCTATATAAAGTCTTCAATACTTTCCAAGTAGATGAATACATAATATTGACAGAACCAGTTTAGTAAACCCATAGAATCTGCTGAACTGGAGATCTGGTTCCAGAGCCACTACATCCAGTCAAGAAAGTTGTACTACACATAGACATCTTGCAAAGGAGTGGTTTGGCTTACCAAGGCTTCTGTTAAAACCCTGTACTCGGTTAGTGCCCTTCTGTGCTCAAATAGCACAGTATGCATTCTTCTTATCATAACAATACTATAGTACCATTTTCGGTTTTACTTATTTTCCTTACTAGATAGTGAACCACTTGATAATAGAGTCTGTCTTTTCTCTCTGTATTCATATGGCGAGACCTGCTTGGCACCTTATTAAATAAATAAATCTATCTTTGCCTTATAATCTAATGACAAAATAGGTTCCAGTGCCCTGTTCCAATATATTACCCGTTTTTGGATTACTGCTTTACTATATAACATGTCTTGTGCACTGAAACAGCAAAGACTTTCAACACGGAAAACTAAAACATGGTCTCAGAGGAGAAAATATACAAATTAATTGAGTTCAGATATCTTATAAAGGCAGAACAAACAAATTGCAGGTTGGTCATAATTACATTAAGATTTTAATTCTTTAAAAGGTTTCCCAGAGAGTTAATTAAAGATGTCTCTTGTTATCTAGGTTCTTTATAGGTTTCTACTGCTTTCTTAGTGAGAAACTTCAGGACAGACCCAACAGCCAAAAACCAAATGAATTATCATATGATAAGCAAAAATGCATAAACGTTCTGAAGTGGATAAGCTGATGGTAAAGACAGTTAAAAAGAAACATGAATTTTGCAACAAGATTTTTTTAAGAGCTCAGAGAGCCTTTGTAGTTTTTATGCTTTGCTGACCACAGATGGTGACATAAAAGGACTATCACTAATAAAAATAGATAATATCCTTCTCAATATGTAAGTTACATGTAATAAATATTGAACAGATTTGTAGTAAAGCATGAGAGAGATTACAAAAATGGCCTTGTTATATAATTTTTTTAATTAATTTTTTTATGATGACATTGGTTAATGAAATCTAGTTAGTTTCAGGTGTACAACTGCACAGTAAGGCATATATATATTGCATTGTGTGTTCACCTCCCATAGTTAGATTTCTTTCACTCGCCACATATTTGATCCCCTTTACCCCGTCTACCGCTCCCCTCCACCAAACCCCTACCCTCTGAAAACCACTAGTCTATAGTCTATGTCCATGAGTCTCTGTTCGTTCTGTTCATTTGATGCTTTTAGGTTTATATCCAACATATAATTGATAGCTTGTGATTTTCAATATTTTCTGTGTGGCTTATTTCACTTAACATGATTATCTTGAGGTACATCGATGTTGTCGCAAATGGCAATATTTCATCTTTTCTCATGGCTGAGCAATATCCCATTGTATATATGTACACAGCTTCTTTATCCAATCATTTATTGTAGGACATTTTGGTTGCTTCCATGTCCTGGCCACTGTGAATAATGCTGCTATGAACATCAGTGTGAAAATATCTATTCGGATATGAGTTTCCAAGCCTTTGGGGTAAATACCCAGTAGAGGGATTGCTGGATCATATGGTAGATCTATTCTTAGTTTTTGAAGAACCTCCATACTGTTTTCCATAGTGGCGGAACCAAATGTGTTCCCACCAGCAGTGTATGAGGGTTCCTTTTTTATCCACATCCTCTCCAACATTTGTTATTAAATGTCTTGTTGATAACAGCCATTCTAACAGGTGTAAGATGGTATCTCATTGTGGTTTTGATTCGCGTTTCCTTAATAGCAGGTGGTGTTGAGCATCTTTTCATACATTTGTTGGCCATTTGTATATCATCTTGGGAGAAGTGTCTGTTCCGGTCCTCTGACCATTTTTTGATTGGATCGTATCTTTTTTGTTGTTATTGAGTTGCATGAGCTCTTTGTATATTTTGGATATTAGGCCCTTATGGGAGACATTGCCTGCATATATATTTGGCCATTCAGATGGTTGTGTCTTCACCTTGCTGATGGCTTCTTTTGCTGTGCAGAAGCTTTTCAGTTTGATGTAGTCTCATTCATTTATTTTTGCTTTTATCATCCTTGCCTTTCTGGTCCATTTCATAAAATCCTCTTTAAGTCTAAGGTCCTTGAATTTAGTTATTGTTTTCTTTTATACATTTCATTGTTTCAGGTCTTATATTGAGGTCCTTAATCTATTTTGAGTTAATTTTGGTGTGTGGTGATAGACAACAGTCTAGTTTCATTCTTTTGCAGATGGCTTTCCAATTTTCCCAGCACCATTTTTTGAAGAGACTTTCCTTTCTCCACTGTATGTTTTTGGATTTTTTTGTTGAAAATTATTTGCCCATATACACAAGGGGTTAATTCTGGACTCTCTATTCTGTTCAACTGCTCTATGTATCTCATTTTCTGCCAATACAATGCCGTTTTGATTACTGTCACTTTCTGGTATAATTTGAAGTTGGGCAAGTGATGCCTCCAGCCTCAAACTGTTTTCTCAAGATAGCTTTGGCAATTCAGGGTCCTTCGTGCTTCCATACAAATGTTATGATTTTGTTCTATTTCTTTAAAAAAATGCCATTGGGCACACACAGAAGATAGTTATATTGACATAACTATCTTTTACATATTCATAATGGTAATCACACACAGAAGATTTAGAACTGAAGTATATAACATAAAATAAGAAGGATCACAAGGCAAACCCACAAAAACAAATCAAAATAAAGAAAGCATAAACACAAGGACAAGGAAGAAATGGAAACACCTAGCAACCAGAAAGCAAAAGATAAAAGGGCTATAAGAAGACCTCATATTTCAATTATCACCTTAAATGTAAATGGACTGGACTCACCAATAAAAGTCACAGAGTTGCAGAATGGATCAAAAAACACAACCCAGCCTTATGATGCCTCCAGGAGACACATCTCAGTTCCAAAGACAAATGTAGTCTCAAAGCGAAAGAGTGGAAAATGACATTTCAAGGAAATGGCATTCAGACAAAAGCAGGAGTAGTGGCACTAATATCGGATGAAATAGACTTCAAAATAAAAAAGGTAAAGAAAGATACTGAGGGACACTTCGTAATGATAAAGGGAGTCGTGCACCAAGAAGACATAACACTTAATAATATATATGCTCCCAATCAGGGAGCCCCAAAATATGTAAAGCAATTACTAACAGAATAAAGGGAGAAACAGACCAAAACATTATCATAGTAGGGGACCTAAGTACCTCACTGTCGTATATAGACAGAACATCCAAACAGAAAATCATTAAGGAAATATCATCCTTAAAAGACTCATTAGACCAGGTGGACATAATTGACATTTATAGAGCCTTCCATCCCAAAACAACTGGTTGTACATTCTTCTCTAGTGCACATGGAACATTCCCAAGGATTGACCACGTACTGGAACACAGAGATAGCCTCAACAAATATAAGAAGATTGAAATTATACCAACTATATTTTCTGATCATAATGCTTTGACACTAGATATGAACTGCAAAAGGAAATCAAGAAGTGGAAAAAATAATTCCTTTTGCAATTGCAACAGAGAGAATAAAATACGTGGAAATAAATCTAACGAAACATGTGAAGGAGCTGTGTCAGAGAAGAAATAAAAAGAGAGATCGAGAGGTGTATATAAACGAATGATATGATAGTACAACATATCAAACTTTTGGGACATGGCAGAAGTGGTCATAAGAGGAGAGTTTATATCATTACAGGCTTATCTCCAAAAACCAGAAGGAGCCCAAATAAACAACCTAATGCTTTGTGTCCATCAAAATCCCATTGGCTTTTTTTAAAGAAATAGAATAAAAAGTCATTGGATTTTTATGGAAGCACAAAAGACCCCGAATTGCCGAAGCCACATGTTTCATTAAATTTATTCCTAGGTATTTTATTCTTTTTGTTGCAATTGCAAAAGGAATTATTTTTCCACTTCTTTTTCTGATATTTCATTATTAGAGTATAAGAACACTAGGGATTTGAACATTGATTTTGTGTCCAGAAACTGCAGCATTTGTGTATTGTTTCTAGTAGTGTTCTTGTGGCGTCCTTAGGGTTTTCTATATAGGGAATCCTGTCATCCGTAAATAGTGACAGTTTGACTTCTTCGTTTTCTATTTGGGTGTTTTTATATCTTTCTCTTGCCCGATTGCACTTGCTAGGACCTCCAATGTTATACTGAGTAACAGAGATGAGAGTGGACAGTCTTGTCTCCTTCCTGTTCTTAGAGGGAAGGTTTTTTAGTTTTTCACTATTAAGTATATTGGCTGAGAATTTGTTATATATGGCCTTTATTATGTCAAAATACTTTCCTTCTGCACCGATATTATTAAGTGTTTTGATCACAAATGAATGCTGTATCTTGTCAAAGGCTTTTTCTACATTTATTGATATGATCATATAATTCTTATTTTTTACTTTATGTTGTGTATCACATTCATCAATTTGCATATGTCGATTTATCCTTATGATCCTGGAATGAAGCTCATTTGATTGCGGTGTACAATCTTTTTAATATGCTGCTATATTCGGTTCATTAGGATTTTTGCGTTTGTATTCAAGACAAATATTAGGATTTTTTCATCTGTATTCAAGACAAATATTGGTCTGTAGTTCTCTTTTTTCATGTTATCTTTAACAGGTTTTGGTATCAGGGTAATACTGGCCTCATAAAATGACTTGGAGAATATTGCCTCCTCTTTGATTTTTTGGAAGACTTTGAGGAAAATAGGTATTAAATCTTTGAACGTTTGGAAGAATTTACTGGGGAAGCCATCTGGTCCTGGATTTTATTTTTGGTAGGTTTTTGATGATTGTTTCAATTTCCATACTGCTGATCAGTCTCTTTAGATTTTCCAGTTCTTCTTGATTCGGTCTAAGAAGATTGTATTTTTTTAAGTACTGGTCCATTTCTTCTAGGTTTAAATTTGTTACTATATACTTTTAATAGTATTCTTGCATAATCCTTTGCATTTCTGCAATGTCAGTTGTAATTTTCCCTCTTTCGTTGCTGATTTTGTTTATTTGTGTCCTTTCTCTTTTTTGTTTAGTAAGTCTCTCCAGGGGTTTGTCAATTTTACTAACCTTCTCAAAGAAGCAGCTCCTTATTGCATTTATTTTTTCTATCTCTGTTTTTTGTTTCCAGTTTCATTTATTTCTGCTCTAATTTTGATTATTTCTTTTCTTCTGCTGTCTTTAAGCTTCATTTGTTCTTCCTTTTCTAGTTTTTTAAGATTAAGCATTAGGTTGTTTATTTGGGCTTGTTCTTGTTTTTGGAGATAGGCCTGTAATGGTATGAACTTTTCTCTTATGACTACTATTGCTGTGTTCCAAAAGTTTTGATATGTTGTACTATCATTATCATTCATTTCTATGTATCTCTTGATCTCTCTTTTTATTTGTTCTCTGACCGGTTATTCTTCAGTAGCATGTTGTTTAATCTCCATGTATTTGTGGTTCTTCCTGCTTTCTCTTTGCATTTGATTTCTAGTTTCAAAGCATTATGATTAGAGAATATAGTTAATATAATTTCAACCTTCTTTGAGGTTATCACTGTGTCCGAGTATGTGGTCAATCCTTGAGAATGTTCCATGTGCACTGGAGAAGAATGTATAAGCAGCTGTTTGGGGG
>NW_006433133.1:1052995-1057909 GCF_000325575.1 Pteropus alecto | reverse complement strand
TTGTTTCTAGTAGTGTTCTTGTGGAGTCTTTAGGGTTTTCTATATAGAGAATCATGTCATCCACAAATAGTGACAGTTTGACTTCTTCGTTTCCTATTTGGATGCCTTTTTTAATCTTTCTCTTGCCTGATTGCACTCACTAGGACCTCCAAAATTATATTGAATAAGAGTGGCAATAGTGCCTTGCCTTGCCTTGTTCCTGATCTTACAGGGAAGGTTTTTAGTTTTTTACCATTAAGTATAATGTTGACTGAGGGTTTGTCACATATAGGCTTTATCATGTTAAGGTACTTTCATTAAGTGTTTTGATCATAAATGGATGCTGTATCTTGTTGAAGGCTTTTTCTGAATTTATTGATATGATCATATGATTCTTATTTTTCAATTTGTTTATGTGGTGTATCACATTCATCGATTTGCATATGTCGAACCACCCCCGTGCCTCTGGGATGAAGCCCACTGGATCATGGTGTATAATCTTTTTAATGTGTTGCTGTATTCGGTTTGCTAGTATCTTATTTAGGATTTCTGCATCTGTGTTCATGAGAGATATTGGTTCGTAGTTTTCTTTTTTGTGTTATCTTTACCAGGTTTTGTTATCAGGGTAATACTGGCCTCATAAAATGAGTTGGGATGTATTGCTTCCTCGTTGATTTTTTGGAAGAATTTGAGGAGAATCTGTATTAAATCTTCTTTGAATATTTGCTAGAATTCACTGGTGAAACCATCTGGTCCTCGACTTTTACTTTTGGTAGGTTTTTGATGATTGTTTCAATTTCCATAGTGCTGATCGCTCTATTTAGATTTTCTAGTTCTTTGTGACTGAGTCTAGAAAAGTTGTATATTTCTAAGTACTTGCTCCTTTCTTCCGGGTTATTAAATTTGGTCTTATATACTTTTTCACTGTGTTCTCATATGATCCTTTGCATTTCTGCTGTGTCTGTTATCATTTGTCCTTTTCCATCCCTGATTTTGATTATTTATGTCCTTTCTCTTTTTTTTTTTAGTGAGTTTAGCCATGGATTTTTCAATTTTTAATGTTCTCAATGTACCAGCTATTTGTTGCATTTATTTTTTTCTATAGTTTTTTTCAATTTCATTTAATTTTGCATTAATTTTGATTATTTCCTTCCTTTTCCTGATATTAGTCTTCATTTGTTCTTCCTTTTCTAGTTTTTTTACATGAAGCATTAGGTTGTTTAATTGAGCTCATTCTTGATTTTTTAGATAAATCGTAATGATTTGCAATAGCAAATCTCTTCTTATTGTTTAAGCTTATAATGTCCTCTCTTAGTATTGGTGTGCATTCTTCTGCTTCTATGTGCCTGATAGTCACCTTACTCCTAGTTATGTCTTTGTATGTCTTTAAAGGTCTTTATTTCTTCATCATATCTAAAAGAGAGCTTTGCTGGATACATTATTCTTGGCTGGTAGTTCTTTTCTTTTAATAGTTTGAATATTTGATTTCACTCCTTTCTGGCTTGTAGAGTTTGTACTGAGAAGCTCAACGATAATCTAGTGGGTTTTCCTTTATAGGTTACCATCTTCTTTTCCCTGGCTGCCCTGAGAATTCTGTCTTTGTCATTGATTTTTGATAATTTTAATACAGCGTTTCTTGGATAAGATCTTTTCGTGTTGGGATAACTGAGTGTTCTGTTGACTTCTTGAATTCAAAGCTCTAGCTTATTACTTAGATTTGGAAAATTCTCATCAATTATTTGTCTGAAAATGCTTTCTAGTCCGGGCTTCTTTTCCTCGCCTTCGAGAATGCCCATTATTCTTATGTTTCCTCTCCTGATGGTATCAGCTAGTTCTTGTATTTCTCTTTCACACTTTTTCATTCTTTGGTTTTTCTCTTCTTGCTTCTGATTTATTTCTAGATGTCTGTCTTCAATATCATTGATCCTTTCCTCCATTGGGTCAACTCTATTTCCCAAGCTTGCTATTTCATTTTTCATCTCTTTCAGTGTGTTCTTTATCTCCAGAAGTTGTACTTGGTTCTTTTTGAGAGGTTCAATCTCCTTGCTAGAAGGTCTATTCTGTTTTTTGAGGGTGTCAATCTCTTTGCTAAAGAACTCATTCTGCTCATCTAGCTCTTTATTTCAATTCCTGTAATTGTTGATACGACTCATTTTGGAACTCATTGAGTTTTTTCAGAAATACCATCCTGAATTCTCTGTCATTTAAGTAACATATTTCTATGTATTTAAGCTTATTTTATGGAGGTTTATTTTTCTTTCTAAATGCCTTGTCACCTTGGTTATTCATGATGTTTAATGAACTATTTCTCTGCCTGGGCATTAATGGAAGTGTCCTTTGCTTTTTCCCAAAAAGATTTATATATTAAAGTCTCTCCGTAGCCTGTTGCAATGAAGACATTTTTTCTTTTGGCTTTACTGTAGGTAGCATCTAAGCCTCTTGGATTCCTGCTTTATATAAATTCTTAAAAATATTTTTTTCTCTTATATATATTTAGTCACGCTTGCTACCTTCTGTCTTTGTCAGTTTTAGCGACAGTTTTAGTAGCATTTGCTTGGATTCCCCTGAGGTTCCATGGTGTTCTGTCTTGCAAGATATGGGGGTAGGTGCTCTCGGGGTTGGAGCATGGGGGCTGCAGCTCAGCCTCATGTTTTACGATTGCTTCTGGTAAAAATCAACTGTTGTTTCTCTGCCAACCGCACTTCTGTGCTTTGTGCCCTAATGCCTGGGCACAGCCGCCAGCCACGTGAAGCTCTCAGATCTCCCAGACAGGATTGTTCAGGGAACAAGACACACCTTCTGCCTTCCTCCTTCTCTTTCTGCTTGGAGCTCTGGCTGTGAGAAGCAGCTTTTTTGTTTCTCCCGGTCTACCATCTGGATTCTGGTGTTATGACTTGTGGTAGCTCATGTGCAGATCCCTTACTCAAACGTGATAGTGTGCAGGTTGTGTGGTTTTTATTGTGTTTCGTATGTTCAGTTTATTGTTGTTTCAAGGGTAGAAATCTGGAGACATCTCTCACTCTGCCATGTTTCTGATATCCCTGATAGATCTTCATAGGAGCCAAGTCATAATTTTTATAGTTTAATTAGTCTATAAAAAGTATGTTATTATAAACATAATGCTTATAAATATTATTCTCTTCTACCTGGAAATGACAGATAGTATAATTACTACTTTAAAACAGTTTCCATTTTGATACATTCTATGAGTTCGATTAAATTTGAGTAGTGTTAACAATTTTTCCTTGACATAGGGCAGTATAATATTCATGCATCACCTTATCATCATAATAAAATCATTTTACATGTCATTTTTTAAAAATGAATCATTTTGAGGTAAATACATTTTCATAAGCACATTACTGTCCTTTCTTATATTAACAACCAAGTATAGGTGAGGTATTTCTGAGTTCTCTAAAGATAATACGGTTAAGGAAGTCTAAATCTTTACATTACCATCAGAAAACCATACAGATAAACAAGAGAAACAAACTAAATACTCCACATCCCATGTCTACAATTTAACTAAGATATGGAGATTAGTAAAAATTTTAAACTATGTGTAAGTGTAAACTAACCATGCCAAACTAATCAACCATGTCCAGGGCCCAAGCCAGAGTAGAATATCAGATCAACTCTGTAGAACATGAGAAAGAACCTGGAAACTAAGAGAGGAAGAGTAAGAAATCTATCTCTTTTAGAAAAGGAGTGATTTCCTCTGAAAAATAAAATGTTTAGAAAAATCTGAAAACTGATGGATCAGAGAACTGGATAGTGGTGAATTTCAATAAATGGTCATGGAAGTGTACAGATTCAGAAGTGGTGGTCTTGGGAAGACACAACTTCAACAAGAAAAAGAGGCAAATTGGAGGAGGGTGCAACACTTGACACCTGGTACAGAGAGGAGAAAATTAAACAGGAAGGGGAGGAGGAGGAAATGAGCAGTGGAAGAGAATTTAAGGGTCATGGAGAAACAAAAGTGAATCAGAAAATCAGCTCCTTCCATCTGCATAAAAATGTGCCATTACTTAAAAAAAAAAAAGTCATTTAAAATTAGAAACCTAGTACATAACCGGAATGCCTTAGACTTATTAAATATCGCTGGTCCCAAAGAAGACAGATATTTGAAACAGAAAACACATGTATATCTATATAAAACTATTCTAAAAAGAAGGAAGAAAATGATAATCAAACTAGTTCAGCTAAAAAAATAATTATTGGAAAAACAAAACAAAACATAAAACACTGTAAAACTATAATGAGTACTCTAATGTTAATTTAATATTCAGAAAAATAATTTCCAGATAGGAAATAAAAACGCTAATCAGAAGTTCAAATCTCAGTCACAAAGAAACATAAAGAATTGAGAGGTGATTTAACTCGGGAAAGAAACCAAAGAATTTAAAAACTAAGAAATTAAGATTATTCCACAAGATACCCAAAGGAGAATAAATTCAAATAAATACCTAATAATAATAAATAAAGATGACCAACTATATGATAATGATTAAGAATCTCCCCCACAAATAACAATTATAAACTCTAGATAGAAATCAAAGTCACAGAGGAGTGAACAAAAACAGAAAGATTTTACTACAGGGTCCATAAACTGAGAAAGGTGGGTGTACATGTGAGTTACTTGTTTTCACTACTTTTAGCAAGAGAATTGGTACAGTTAGTACTTTTATAGGAAAAACTACAGGCTTTCTGATCTAGGGAATAAGTAGATTTAGTCTAGAGCATCTATGAACATTAGAAAGAAATGAAAGGGAACCAAGAAAGCAAAGAGCCAGAGAGCAGATCTTTAAATTATATCTCCTAATAATTTTGGCTGATGCTGCAATCGCACGTGTGAGGAGAATACTCAAAGCAGTTCAGTTAAGAACAAATATGTAAACTTATCTGCTACGTAAGAAATAAACCCAAGAAACATAA
>NW_006433133.1:1047664-1052946 GCF_000325575.1 Pteropus alecto | reverse complement strand
TGAAACAAAATAAAACACTCAACAGAGGAGGGGGAAAAAGGAATACAAAGTCTTCTGAATTTGACTTTCGTAATACCTTTGATACAATTCACAATAATATGAGATAAGGAGAACTAAGAAAATATGAATCTTTGAGGAGAAAAAGACAATAAGTGGCACAAACCCAATGATAGAATAAATAAACAAAGATTTTGAAGCACCTATTATTATATTCAACAACGTAAAACTTCACACTTACAAATAATGCAAATATAGTAAATATTAACAGATAATAAAATAAAAAAATGGAAATTTTGGATTAAAAACAGTATTAAAGATAAAAACATTCACTGAATAGACAACAGCAGAATGGAAATGACAAAATAAAAGATGTGTGAACTCAAAAATAGATCAATAGAAATTATATAATCTGAAGAATGGGGGGAAAGAATTATTTTAAATGAACATAAGAGAATGATAAGATAAATCACAGACCAGGAGGAAATATTTGTAAAAAGCACATCCGATAATGAACCGCTATTCAAAATATACAAAGAACTCTTAAAAGTCAACAATAAAAAAAGAAATAACCTGAATAAAAATTGAGGCAAAGATCATAATAGACACCTCACCAAAAAAGATATAGAGATGGCAAATAAGCATATGAAAAGATACTCAACATCATATGTCATTAGAGAAATATGAGTTAAACAATGAGATACCACTGCACATCTATTATGATGGTAAAAATCCAAAGTATCGGCAATACCAAATGCTGGTGACAATGTAAAGTACCAGAAACTCTTGTTCATTGCTGGTGGGAATGCGAAAATGGTACAGCAACTTTGGAAGACAGGTTGGCAGTTTCTTAAAACACTAAACTAAACATACCCTTACTATACAATCCAGAAATTGTGCTCCTTGTATTTACCAAAGGAGTCAAAAATTTATGCCCACACAAAAACCTGCACATGGATATTTATTGTAGCTTTATTCATATTTGCCAAAATTTGGAAGCAACCAAAATGTTTTCATTAGGTGAATTGATAAATAAACTGTGGTCCTTCCAGACAATGGGATATTAGTGCTAAAAAAAAAAAAATAGTTACCAAGTCATAAAAATAATATATGAAGGAAACTTAAATGAACATTATTAAGTGAAATAATGCTCATTTGAAAGACTACATACCATATAAGTCTAACTATATGACATTCTGGAAAAAATAAAACCATAAAGTAAAAAGATCGGTTGTTGCCAAGGGTTTGGGGAAAGAGAGGCAAGTTTGAGTGAGCAAAGCACAGAATATTGTTATGGCAATAAAACTATGCTATATGATACTATATTGGTGGATACATCTTGTTATACATGTGTTCAAACCCATGGAGTATGCAACAACACCAAGAATGAACCCAGAAGTAATCGATGGACTTTGAATGATAATTACTTGTGAAGTACGTTCATTGGTTGTAACAAATCTACCACTACGGTTTGGGATATTGGTAGTTGGTGTATTGTTTACATTTTTAATTTTCTGCGTATTATGATGTTTTGAAGTCTTAAAAATGTTTCTTACTGTTGAGACACTGCCACTTCCTGGGCTAGTCAATTCTTGGAGACAGTAAAAGGCTCAACCAGGAGCATGCTTCTTGTATGCAAAGTAACTGATCCAGAGCCATCCCTCTTTGATCTGGTCTGTACACCCTAGGAGGCAATATTTCTCTGCTTTATTCATGTCAGGGCCAGTTTCCAGGAAACTAGAGACCATCTCTATCACTTAGAGCCTTCCAACATTATTCAAATTAGTAAATCTTAAACTGTTTACCTTGTCTTGTTTGCCTTTCCTATTGAATCTCCAACAAAGCCTGTGTCCTAGAATCTCCCCTTACTCTGGATGTCTGCCTCCTGATTTATGCTGATGCTTTCTCATTTGGCCCAGTGTACCATGCCATGCCTCTTGTTTCTACAACCTGTGAGTAGAATAAGCTTTGTTTTCCTGAGCTTCTCTTCTATTTTGCCTTGTGCCACAGCTGAGTGACCTTCACACAATAGAACATAGAACAATAAGGGATGCTCTGTGTATGTGTGGCGGCAGGGAATATATGGGAACTCTGTATTTTCTTCTCAATTTTACTATGAACCTAACACTACTCCAAAAAAGTTTTAAAAAAAATTCTCAGAGACTTGACAATTAATAAAAAATTTACTAAAGTACATGCATTTGGGGGCCAAGAGTAGAAGAGGGAGTGAATAGGGCAGAAAATAAATTTGAAAAAACAATGGCTATAACATTTCCAAATGTGATGAAAGATGCAAATTTACAGAATTTGGATACTCAAGGAACTCCAATCAAAATAAACAATTAATCAGTCCTTGTCTGGGCAGCTCATAATCAACCAGTTGAAATTCCAAAAAATAAAATCTTCAAAGTAGCAAAAGGAAAATAGCATATTATGTACAGGAGAACCATGATTCAATTAATAGTTGATTTCTTATCAGGAAGTGAGTAGTCTGGAGAAGAAAACATTTTTAAAATGCTGAATGAAAAAATAAACCTACCAATCATATTTTCTTTTTCCAATAAAAATATTCTTTAATAATAAAAGGAAAATAAAGGTATTTTAAGTAAAATAAAAATAAAAGAATGTGTTGCCATCAGACTTGCATCACGAGGAAGTAGTAAAGGAAATTATTCAGACAGAAGGAAGTTGATACCATATAGAAACTTGGATCTTCATAATAGAATGAAGAGCACTGGGAATGGTAAATATAAAGGATGATTTCTTTTTAAAAAGTCTTCAAAATATATAAGACAGTTTAAAGCAAACTAGATGTCATTATGTTTTAGGGTATATACTTTATGGTGAGGGAAAAAATGATATTTATGGTAGTAAGTTTTCCATATTTTATTTAAAGTCATGCAACATTAACTCTAACTGGATTGTGAAATGTTAAGTGTATAGCTAATCTTATAATGTAGTTTTTAAAATGCTTTCTTGGTCCAGTTTTGAGTCCCTGGTTAGAAGAAGTTCAGTTTCTCTTTTTTAGTAGCCAATTAATTCCACGGTCCCACCTACCTTCCTTCCTTATTGGGCTCTCACACTCTAGTCCACATTATGCCTGCCCTAAATTCCCCAGGGTTAAATGCCAGACAACCAGGGACAGCTCCTGTGCTGCAGAGCCCACTAAAATTGTTCAAACTAGTCAATTCTAAGCCTACTTGTCTTGCCTCTCCATTTCTTTTACACAAGAACCACAATAAAGGTGTTTGCCTAGAGTTTCTCTCTCCCTCTGCCTCTAGCACTTCCCCTGAGCTGTTATGGGTAGTATGCTGTGTCCTCCACCTCCAGGGAACTATAAATATTACAGACAGTAAAACTATTTTTGCTTTCTTTTTCTTGATCTGTGCCTGGCCTAACAATATCATATCCAAAGTAACATGGTTAAAATAATTCCCTGCATAAGTCACTGAAAAAAAAAAAAAGAAAGTAAAGAAATATAGCAAAAAGCTAATGTTATTTTTAATAGAATACTAAAATTTCATCAAATAATAAAAAAAGACAGAAAGAATTTAACAGAGGGGTGAAAAGTAGAAAAGATAAATTAAACATAAATATTAAAATGTAAACATGAACCCATATCAATAATTACATTAAACTTTAATGAACAAAACACTACAATAAAAAGGGAGACATTATAAGAATGTATAAAAGAGCAAGACAACTATATTCTGTGTACAAAGGTCACATCTTACACATACAAACCTTGATAAAATAAAAGTAAATAGATTTTAAAAGTGTACTATAAGGACGGCAGAAACATGAAAAAATGAGAGTTGTCCCCAGACCTCTCCTCTTGAAACAACAATGAGCTAAATACCTAAAACTCAACAAAAAAAAAACCACCCAAACTACACACCAGCACATCTGATCATGGGATCTCCTCATAAAAGCTACCATAGGTCAGACCCCTGGGATTCAGGTGGTAGACTGAGAGAAACAAAGAAGTTGCCTCTCACAATTGGAGATCCCAGCAGGAAGAGGGGGAGGGGAGAAGTAGTGGTGGGTACCCTGAACAGCCCTGCCTGAGACACCTGTGAGCTACATGCAGTGGCAGTGCCCAGAAATAAGGGCAGAACACAGAGAAGTGGGGATGGCAGAGAAGCAACAGTTTATTGTCAGCCATGGATGCAAAAACCAAGGCTGAACTGCAGCCTCCATCCCTCAAATCAAGAGGGACACTTCCTCCATATCCTCCAAGACAGAACACTGCTAAGCACCAGGGGAATGTGAGCAAACTCTACTGAAACTGTAGCTAACACTGACAGGGACTAACATTGAATGTGACTGAATATATATGAGGAAAAAAAAAAACATTATTAAGACTTTATATAAATCAGGGATCCAAGAGGATTAGACACCACCTACTGGAAACCAAAAGAAAAATGCCTTCTTTGCAACAGGCTAAGAGAGACCTTTATACAATAAATCTTCTTTCTGGGGGAAAAAAAAATCAGAATACTCTTTCATTAATGCCCAGGCAGAGAAATAGTATATTAAACACCACGAACAATGAAGGTGACAAGGTGGCTCAGAAACAAAGAGAAAAATCTCCAGAAAATAAGCTTACAGACATAGAAATGTGTGACTTAAATAACAGAGAATTAAGGATGGTATTTCTGAAAAAAAATTAATGAGATTCAAAACAACACATGCCAACAATTCCAAGAATTGAAAAAACAACTATATTGGTTGAATGAGTTTTAAAGATAGGATATTGAAACCCTCAAAAAGAACCAAACAACTTCCGGAGATGAAGAAAACACCTGAAAGAGATGAAAAATGAAATAGCAAGCTTGGGAAATAGAAGCTACTAAATGGAGGAAAGGATCAGTGATATCGAAGACACAAATCTAGAAATAAATCAGAAGGAAGAAGAGAGAAACTGAAGATGAAAAATAATGAAAGAGAAATATAAGAACTAGCTGATAACATCAGGAGAGTAAATATAAGAATAATGAGCATTATCGAAGGGGAGGAAAGAGAGTAGAGATTAGAAAGCATTGTCAGACAAATTGTTGATGAGAATTTCCCAAACCTAAGAAATGAGCTGGAGCTTGGAATTCAAGAAGTCAATAGAACACCCAGTTATCTCAACACAAAAAGACCTTCTCCAAGAAACATTGTATTAAAATTATCAACAATCAAAGACAAAGACAGAATTCTCAGGGCAGCCAGGGAAAAGAAGACAGTAACCTATAAAGGAAAACCATTAGATTATCGTGAGACTTCTCAGCACACACCTT
>NW_006433133.1:1045437-1047123 GCF_000325575.1 Pteropus alecto | reverse complement strand
ACACACATATATATATATATATATATACTCCACATATTCTTAATGGTAAATACATGCCAAAGATTCAGAACTGAAGTATATAACATAAAACAAAAGAACCAGAGAGAAAATCCACAATGCCCAAGCAAAAACAAACAAACAAAAAAACAAACCAAACAACAACAACAACAACAAAACAGACACACAAACACAAGGAAGCAGAGGAAACACCGAGCTAACAGAAAGCAAAAATAAAATGGCTATAGGAAAACATCATTTTTCAAAAATCACCCTAAATGTAAATGAACTGAACTCACCAATAAAAAGACACAGAGTTGCAAATTGGATAAAAACAAAACCCAATCATATACTGCCTCCAGGAGACACATCTCAGTTCCAAAGACAAATATAGATTCAAAGTGAAAGGGTGGAAAATGATATTTCAAGCAAATGGCATTCAGAGTAAAGTGGGCAGAGCAGTACTAATATTGGATGAAATAGATTTCAAAATAAAAAAAGAGGATAAAAATGATACTGAGGGACACATCATAGTCAAAAGGGAATCATACACCAAGAAGACATAACACTTATTAAAATCTATGCTCCCAATCAGGGAACCTCGAAATATATAAAACAATTACTAACAGAACTAAAGGGAGAAACAGACCAAAACACTATCATAGAGGCAGTCCTAAATACTCCACTGTCGAATATGGACAGATCATCCGAACAGAAAATCAAGAAGAAAATAACATCCTTAACTGACGCATTAGAACAAGTGAAAATAATTGACATTTAAAGAGCCTTTCATCCCAAAACAGCTGCTTATTCATTCTTCTCTAGTGCACACGGATATTCTCAAATATTGACTACATACTGGGAAACAGAGATAGCTTCAACAAATATAAGAGGATTGAAATCATTACCACCGTATTCTCTGATCGTAATGTTTTGAAACTAGATATCAACTGTATAAAGAAAGCATGAAGAACCAAAAATAAATCTAGATTAAACAACATACTACTGAAGCATGACTGGGTCAGAGAAGAAATAAAAAGAGATTTCAAGAGATACATAGAAACAATTAATAATGATAGTACAACATATCAAAACATTTCAGACACAGCAAAACCAATCATAAGAGGAAAGTTCATATCATTACCTGCCTACACCCCAAAAGAAGAACGAGCTCAAATAAACAACCTAATGCTTCATCTTTAAAACAATGGAAAAGGAAGAATAAATGAAGCCTAAAGTCAGCAGACGGAAATAAATAATCAAAATTAGAGCAGAAATAAAAGAAATTGAAAACAAACAAAAAACAATAGAAAAAATAAATGGAACAAAGAACTAGTTCCTCAAAATGTTTAAAAAGATTGACAAATGCCTTGCTAGCCTCACTAAAGAAGAAAAGAGAAAGAACACAAATAAACAAAATCAGGGATGAAAGAGGGGAAATTATGACTGACATCGCAGAACTACAAAGGAACATATAAAAATACTATGAAAAATTATATAACCTAGAAGAAATGGACAAGTACATAGAAAGACACAACCTTCCTAGACTGAATCAAGAAGAAATGGAAGATCTAAATGGACTGATCAGCACTATGGAAATTGAAACAATTATCAAAAAACTACCAAAAAGTAATGTACAGGACCAGATGGCTTCACTAGTGAATTCTACCAAAAATTCAGAGATATAAT
>NW_006433133.1:1028467-1043495 GCF_000325575.1 Pteropus alecto | reverse complement strand
TGTTCATAGCAGCATTATTCACAGTGGCCAGGACATGGAAGCAACCGAAGTGTCCTACGATAGATGATCGGATAAAGAGGCTGTGGTGCATATATACAATGGAATATTAGCCACAAGAAGAGATGAAATACTGCTATTTGCGACAACATGGATGGACCGCGAGATAATCACGCTAAGCGAAATAAGTCAGACAGAAAAGTTGAAAATCACATGATATCACTTATATGTGGGATATAAATCTAAAAGCAACAAATGAACAGGATAAACAGAGACTCATGGACATGGATTATAGACTAGTGGTTACCAGAGGGTAGGAGGTTGGGATAGAGGGGAGGTAGAAATCTAACTATGGGAGGTGAACACACAGTGTCAATATATATATGCCTTATTGTTAAAATATACAGTTGAAACTTATTGAATTTTGTTAACTAATTCCACCATAAAAATTAATTAATTAATTAATTTTTAAAAATTGCCAACAGCTCTTAGACTCAAGGATGAGAAACTGCTCTTACCTTACGATAGGGACAATGTAGAAATGTCTGCCCTCAGTACCACCAATCAACGTCACACTGTGTCACACTGTGTCCCAATAACTGAAATAAATTAAGAAAAAGAAATTTAAAAAAATACATTTTCAAGGAGAAATAAAATATCTCTGTTTATAAAAGACATGCTTGTTTACATAAAAATCCTTGAAGAATATACATGAAGTGGCCACATGAATGAAAATCTTAAGGAAATTACAATAGAGCTACTATAACTAATAATTTAACAAGATCACATGCTACAAGGCCAGTACATCCTCAACTGAATTAAATATTTCTTGTTCTTTGAAAGATATAATGAAAAAAATGAAAAGGAAAGTCAAACGTAGAGAGAAAATATTTGCAAACATATTTCTGACAAATGCTTGTAAATGGAATATATCAAGAAAATATTAAGAAGAGAAATAAACCAATTAAAAATGCAAATATTTTAAGAGAAAGTTCAGCCAAGAAGATATATGAATGGCCAATGTGCACAGATGCCACCACTAGGCATCAGGGAAATAGAAATTAACAACATAATGTTAAAATACTACCCACCCACTAGAATGGCTAAAATTTAAAAGATTGACAAAACTTAGTGTTAGCAATGGTGTGAAGAAACTGGAGTTGGGATTGCAAAGTGGTAAAATCTCATTTGAAAACACTTTTGTAGTCTTTTATAAGGTGAAATGTACACTTACTAAATAATTCAGCAATACCACTCTTAGCTATGTACCCAAGATAAATAAATACATGTGTTCACAAAAGACTTTTATGTGAATTAAGACTGTATTATTCACAGAAGCATTACTCATAATATTCAAACATTTGAAATAACTTTCAAGTCCACAAACAGGTGAAGAGATTTTTAAACATAGAGTCAATCTGTGTTATTGATATCTACTCAATAATAAAAAGGAATGTGCCACTTATACATGGAACAATATGAGAGAAATCTTAAAAGTATTCTGAGGGGAAAAAATATTCATTTGCATGGAATTCTGTGGAAGGCAAGACTATAGTGTCAGAAAGCACACTAGTATATTAGTTGGCACTTGGGGCTCTGGACTGAGGGATAAGATTTAATACAAATGAGAATGGTGTAACCTTATGGTATGATGGCAATATTCTATACTTTGATTATGGTCATTGATCATTACATGATTGCATTCAAATGTATACCTAAAAACAGGGTAATTCATTTTATAATTTGTTTTATGTAAATTATACCTCAAAAGATGGGTAAAGCAGACAAGAAAATTAACACATAATGAAGAGATATAGGAAAATAAGCAAAGAAAATATACTTGTAATTTATGACCTTAAAAAAAAAAAAACAACAATGAAGTATAAATGACATCCAAAACCATAATCAAAGAATGCTTTTTCCATGGAAAAAAGAATATATGAAACAAATACTTCAAAGACTAGTGACATCTGAGTTGTTTACACTAGGATATCCTAATAAAACTATTAGACTTTAACTATAAAGGCTATATCCTCAGGTATTCTAGGAATGGAGGAAACTAGTAAAAAATGTCAAGTTGACATCACGCTTCTCAACATCCAGATGCAAAGCAAGTCAATAGTGAAGCAATATTAAAAACAAAACAAAACAAAATTTAAAATCTCAAAGAAATATATTGTAGCCAAGGATCATATATCTAACCAAACTGTCATTCAATTTCAAAGACTATAAAAACAGTTTCAATCACTAAAATGCTCTGATAATATTGTATTAATGTATCTTTTCAGATGAATCTAATAGAAATCTAGCTTTTTCCAATCAAGATATGACTGAGAATACTTAGGCAAAAGAAATAATAATGGTGAGTACTGAATATTTTCCATTATAGAACTAAGATTAAAAAGTGGAAATAAATATGGAAGATAAGTATATAAATATTATATGTTCTGACAAAGTAGAAATAACATCTAAAAATGGGAAGAGATGGGAGAAAAAATGAAAATAGATAAATCTCATTGAGAGTTACATAAGTAATAAGTGAGAATCAAAGAGTCTTTCTTAAAGATGATTTTAAAATGTCAGAAAGCAGAAAAAACAAAAAAAGAACAGCAAATAAAGCCCAAAGTGAATAGACAGAAGGAAATAAAAAAGATGAGAGTGGAAAAAGTGAAATAGAGTCTAGAAAAACAATACAAAAAAATAATGAAACCAAGTGCTGGGTCTTTGAAAGGATAAAAAAAAATTGACAGACCCTTAACCAGCCTCATCAAGAAACAAAGAAAGAAGATTCAAATAAATAAAATCAGAAATGAAAGAGGAGAAATAACTATGGACTCCACCGAAAAACAAAGGATCATAAGAAAATACTACGAGCAAATTATATGACAACAAATTGGACAATCTGGAAGAAATAGACAAATTCCGAGAAACACACAATCTCCAGAGAGTCAAGAAACGAAAAATGTGAACTGACCAATTTCCACCAATGAAATCAAATCAGTAATCAAAAACTTCCCTCCCCCCCAAAAAAAGTCCTGGACCGGATGGCTTCATAGGCAAATTTTACCAAACATTCAAAGAAGAATTAATACCTTTTCTTCTCAAACTATTCCAAAATTTTCAGAGGAAGCTTCCTCAAAAAACTAAGAATTGATCTACCATATGATCTAGCAATCCCTCTACTGGGTATTTACCCCAAAGACTTGAAAACCCATATCTGAAAAGATATTTGCACACCGATGTTCATAGCAGCAGTATTCAGTGGCTGGGACTCGGAAGCAACCGAAGTGTCCTACAATAGATAGTTGGATAAGGAAGCTGTGGTCCATATATACAATGAAATATTGTTCAGCCATAAGAGATGAAACATCGCCATTTGTGACAACATGGATGAACCTCTAGTTAATCATGCTAAGTGAAATAAGCCAAACAGAAAAAGATGAAAATCACATGATATCACTTATATGTGGGTTATAAACCTAAAAGCAACAAATGAACAGGACAAACGAATAGAGACTCATGGACATGGACTATAGACTAGTGGTTTTCAGAGGGTAGGGGGTTGGAGAAGAGGAGAGGGGTACGGGGTAAGGGAGGTCAAATATGTGATGACAGCAAAAACTATAACACACAGTGTAACATACTGTGCAAATATATATATGCCTTATTGTGAACACGCAGTGTAAATATATATATGCCTTATTGTTAAAGTGTACAGATGAAACATTAGATTTCATTAATCAATGTCACCATAAAAAATAAATAAATAAAAAGTGGTTTAGAACATTACAGGAAGTGTTAGGTTGAACATAACCAAAAAAGTGTGTGTGTATGTGTGTGTGTGTGTGTGTGTATGTTCTTTCTAAATAGTAAAAGAATAAAAGAACAGTGTAGAAAACAAACCACACAGAGATCTAGGAAACATAAAACAACACATTAATACAGCTTAAAGAGTGTGAAATAATTGATACCCAAATAAACAGACCCCATAGAGAAGACATCCAGGAAACATAAAATAGCACATATTAATATACCATAAAATAATTGATACTTAAATAATTCATTTATGTAGAGGTAAGTGGGCTTAGCTCCCATATTAAAAGAAGAATCGAGATCGGCTTTTAAAGCAAAACCCATAATTGGCTGATTATAGGACACACCTAAATCAAAGTAACTTAGAAAAAAAAATAAAGTAATGAACAAATGAATACAAGGAAAATATAAAGAATAAGTGGGTGGTACAATCCTGATATTAGAAAAAGTAAATTCATCCCCAAATACATTAAACTATAAATAGAAACTTCATAATGCTAAAGGCTATGATTCTCAATGAAAATATAACAAGAATATGGGTGTCAAATAATATAGGAAACACTTTGTAAAGCAGAAACTCCTGGAAGGGCATTTGCCACATGGTGAAATAGAGTACAGCAAGTCCTTTAATAATGTTGTTTTGTTCAATGTCATTTAGTTATACTGGTGAGAAAGAAAAAAATTGATTCCCAGTTGGTGCCACTGTCTGTGTGGAGTTTGCACATTCTCACTGTGTTTGCTTGGGTTTTCTCTGCATGGTCTGATTTCCTCCCACATTCCAAAGTTGTGCATATTAGGTGAATTGGTGTGTCTAAATTGTTCCAGTCTGAGAGAGTGTAGGTGTGGGTGTGAGTGCTCGTTGTGTTGGAAGGATATTCTGCGTAGGGTGGGGTCCTACCTTGTACCTTGAGCTGCTGGGATAAGCTCCAGTCACCAGGAACCCTGAACTGGAATAAGTGGGTTGAAAAACAATCATCTTACTCATTTTTATTAATCTTTCTTAAGTATATGTATAGTTAACATTTATTAAAATATTTAATATTAGAAGTGTTTTGAGTTTTTATTTAGAAGTTTGGTGATATTTTGTGACCAGAAATACGCCGTAGGAACTTAACTCTTGTTTAGATCAATTAGCCTATACTAAAATTGCTTAAGTATTTTGCTCGAAGTCACAGTTCCAAGAACCTATTGATGACATTAAGTGAGAACTTACTGTATTATTAATTTAATATATATTTCAATAATTATTTAATGAGTAACTCAAAGAGAAGTCAAGTGCAGACATATAGCTAAGACTGTAAAAGACTTAAACTACATAATAACTGTATATTAAAACTTATATACTAATAATAGAGATTAAATCTCCTCAAATGTCATAGTACATCTTCAAAATTAGTCATAGATCAGGCCACAAAGAAAATCTCAATAAAATTCATAAAGAAGAAAAAAATAAAACCAACATTCTTTGTTCATAGCAAAACAAATGTAAAGTCTCCTCAACCTGGACATAGATTTCATTCCTCATTTTGGGTCATATTTTCCTGCTTCTTTATATGCCTTATAATTTTTGATGGGATGCCAGACATTATAATTTTACTGTGTTAGATGCTGTATATTTAGTATTCCAATGGATATTCTTTATCTTTATTCTTAGATGCAGTTAAATTATTTGGAATCATTTTTACTTTAGAATCTTGTTTTTAAGTGAGAGCAGCAATTAATCTAGGGATAATTTGTCCCACTGAAGTGTCAAATCTCAACTGCAACTGAGCGCTCTACCCAAAGCTTTGTGAATTATGAGGTTTTCCACTCTGGCTGTTGGGAGCAAGAATGATTTCCAGCCCTGTATGATTCCCAGAGATTGTTGTTTCTAATCCTTTCAGATATTTCTTCCACAGCCCAGAGCAGTTTCCTCATGCAATTGTGACTATCAGTACTCAACGTGAGGGAGGGAGACTTTATGAAGATCCCTGGAGTTCTTTCTCTTTAGAGCTCTCTGTTTTCCAGGAATCTGTCCTAAACATACAGTTGCTTCACACTCCCTGAATTTTCTGTTCCTTCTTATTAATACCAGAAGACTTTCAAGCTCCAAGAGAATTCTTCTTCTCTGTGCCATAGACTCAAAATTCTCTCTAAGCACTAAGCTATAGCAATCATAAGGCTCATTGTGCTCATTTCTCATCTCAGTGTCATTGTCTTTTATTTTCTGAAGTCCAATATCTTAAGAACCATAATTTCGGATATTTATTGATTAAAAAATTATTTCAGTTGGAGAGCAAATCTAATCACTGTTGTGAATGTACTATTAAAATAATTTTAATTTATAACCATTTGACTATTTTACATATTTAAAAGTTGAAATGAATAAAAAAGATTGGAAAAAAGTCAAGACTAAAATTAAATGCACACAGAGATAAATGCACACAACTGTATAAATTTTATAACCACAGAGAAAACAATAAATCTGTTAACTTTTGAACACAGTACTCTGTGTACTCATAGAAGGATATATTCTTAGCACCAGAAAATTATAAAGAAATCTTAGACTTTTTAATACCTTATTGTTAGTACTGGTATTAAAGAATAATTTTGCAAATAAGAAAGCATATTTAAGTTGTTGGGCACAAGAGTTTTTGCTGTATGAGAAAGGAGAAAAATAAATATCTGTATTTTATAAAAGGCATATACTTAACAGAAGAAAACAGCCGTCTAAGTCTATATTCCCTATTATCTTCCTTTGATTTGTTTACATTGACTTTTTTATATACTTTATATTAAATTTTTGGACTTTTGCGGACTCAATATTTTTCAAGATTCTACTTAATTCCATTATTTATAATTTTTACTTTCACTTTTGATGCTCAAATGATCACAAGCTTGCCAGTTCAAGGCATTTTATTCTGGGTCTTTTGCCTTTTCATCACTATCCTAGCCACTTAAATCACTCTTGCTTTCTGGAATAAAAAAGACATGCAAGACCATATTTGTTTTTCCATTACTGAAGACATATAGAATCAACAACTTTCTTCATTGCCTTTAGTAGAAAACTGTATTTGAGACCAAAATTTGGTCAGTTACTTACAAATGAGATTGTTCCAGACATGTACTGGTGGTCAGCAGGATGACAACATTGCAGACTACTGTAGTGACACAGATGGAAAATATATTTTTAAGGTTATGAGTTGCAGTTTATTTTTCAATTTAAATATAATGCTATACTGCATATTCAAATTTCCTTCCTATATAAAAATAAATATAAATTATTTCTTTTATAACTTGCTTATTTAGATTTTCATCAAGTTATAATCATACCCCTTTGTTATTCAAAGAACTTGCTATAGACCGAATGATTTTATCTCCCCAAAATTCATATGTTGAAATCTGATTTCCAATGTGATTGTGTCAAGAGGTCTCTGAGAGTTGATTAGGTCGTGAGAGTGGAGATCTCATGATTGGAATTAGTGCCCTTATAAAACAAGGCCCCAGAGAGCTCCTTGACACTTTCAACTACATGAGGACATAGCAAGAAGTTGGCTGTCTATGAACTAGGAAAGGGGCTCTCACTAGATGCCAAGGTGCCAGTGCCTTGATATTGCACTTTCCAATCTCCAGGACTAAGAGAAATAAATTTCTGTTGCTTATGCGCCATTATGGCATTTTGTTACAGCAGATCAAATGGACTAAGACAGTCCTTTGACTCATTGATCACAATTTTATAATCATTTTACTGACTCTTATTTCAAGTATGTTATTATATTCTTGTACTATATTGGCTTTCTAATAGATTTTCTTTTTATAATTTAATTGTACAGGTATATAACAAAAAACCTGCATTGCTGTTTCAGTTGGAGTTCCAACAACTAGAGATGATGCAATATTCTGCAGTAGCAACAGAAGAAAGAAAAAGGAGGGAGAGAGCACAGTTAGCAAAGTCGAGAGAGAGAGAGAGAGAGAGAGAGAGAGAGAGAGAGAGACAGAGACAGAGACAGAGAGACAGAGAGAGAGAGAGAGATAGCTTTATAGAAGACATCATTGGGACAGAATGGGAAATGTACTTCAATAAAGGAATAGAGCCATGCTGTGGCCTTACAGGGAGGGACCAGGGAAATGAATACCCAAACATATCTTTCTATCTGCCCTCATAATTCCTACTGATTTCTCACATTGGCTAACTCCAAGGGTGGGATGGGGGCAGGAGAAACCAATGATGCAGTCCATAACACTCAGACTCCCGGAGCAAAAGCTGGGCAAAGAAGGAATTTGAAGAGAGGGAAAATAGAAAATGTTTACCTCTCTCCCCTCAAAAACACCTTTTTCTAAGCTTCAAATCTTTTCTCTGCCAGTTTCATTCATTCTGTGCTGTTTCAAATCTCTTATTTCTTAAACAATTTATTTTCAGAGTTCCACCCAAAACTTGTTTTTCCTCTCCTACTAGGTAAATGAAGTTGTCATGCAACCATGGGCTTGTTGTAGCTGCCAACCCCCGATAGACACAGGGACCACCAGAAATCAGTGAGTTATAGGAATCACACCCTTTATTCGGCCAGCTGGGTCTGCCAGGGGTACACAGACCCCAAATTAAGCAGGCCTGAAATGTAGAGGTACAGGGTTTTTAAGCCTTAAACCCCTATTCTTCATCCTGTTTGAACATACAGTCTTTTTTTTTCTTCTTGTTACTAACTGTCAACCCACAGGTCAGTTGTGCAAGCGGGGATACAGAAGCAGAAATCTTATTGTTAGAGTATTATGTTCCCATGGGCGATAGCCAAGCAGTAATTTTTCAGCCAGCACATGCTCAAGCCAGAATGTGACTATTATTCTTAACTTCTTCCTTCTTTTTAATACATTCACCCTTCAGGCAATATAATTTTGAAATTATTGGTTTAAAATATTTTTAAAATCTATCTTTTCTTTTACTCTTGATTGTCATTGTTCAGGCACTCAGCATCTTCTCCATGGATTATTGTAACAGATTCCTAACTGGTCCTTCTGCCACCGATTTTGTCTCCATTCATTTTGTCCTTCACGTTGCTACTCTCAAATTCTTCTCTTCATCAAACCATATTGTCTCTTACTAGGACTACTTGTAGAGCCTACTCATTTGTCTTTACAGTTCCACTATCAATCTGCTCAAAACAGCTAATATATTATAACCTGATCATGTATTTCATCTGACCATTATATAAAGTTCAAACTCCTTAGCTTGCTATTAATGCTCTCTTGTGACCTATCGCCAAGCTACATTTCTAGCCTCATTTTCACCACTCCATCACGCTAATGTTCTAATCAAACCAAGGTATTTCTAGCATCTCGTAAATTGTATGTTTACAAAAATCACTTATTTATTGCCTATAATATGCCAGACACTAAGCTAGGTGCTGTATATAATAAGATAGATGAGACTAAGTCCATGCTCTCAAAAAATTTCTCTAATTGTAATACTTTTGCTATCTCTAATACACTTCTCATTATGTCAGTCTGGAAAACTATTTGTTCACCTAGATTTAGCTTAAACATGGCTTCCTCTGTGAAGCCTTTCTTGATTATGCCAATTAGAGGTAGTCACTCCTTCAGTATCCACTAATACTGTATGCACATTTTTATTTTATCACTTAATGCCCTAATACTTTTGTTTACTTATATGTCTTGCTCTCTGACTAGTCTGAGTTATCCTAACATATTTTGCAAATCTATTTTCCCTAGAGCCCAGCAGCAATCTCAATAAATATTTGTAAACTAAAGAACAAATAAATGAATGAATGATGAAGTCAGTGAATTAGAATAAGAGAACTAAGGTGAAAGAAGCAGAAAGCAGAGAAGAGAGGAAAGGAGGGGGTGAAATAAAACAAGAAAAAATCCTCCACAACACTTTTATGAAGGGATCATAATATTTTCAAGGTTGAGACAAAAGGCAGGAAAATTTAAAAATTGTTTTGTAATGTTGAAATCTTTACACTGAGAAATTATGTTTATAGCAGTCTTCATTTCAAGGGCTATATTTTATGGCTATATTTTAATCAAACCAAAAGTAATTCTACATGTCAAGAACTGACCCCATTACTGTCAGTGAGAAAGGTCATGTACAGCAATTTTCACATGTACAACCTTACTTAGAAGCAGCCCAAATTATAATTCATATCTACCAGAAAAAATTGCACTAAACATTTCATTAAGTGCTCTTTCATAATGTGTAAATGCATTGTTCAGAAAGAATTTAACTCCTGATATAAACTAGAAGGTAGTTGATTTCTAGATGAATTATTTAGGATGTTTCTTTTTCCATGAGTTGTTATAGAAATCTCAGTTCTGTTTGGCTAATTTTCTCAATGTAGTATGCCTTTCTTTTCTATTTATATGATTTTTGTTATAATTTTAAAGAATATAAATACAAATATAAATATATTAGCATTTAATATGAAGTTACATGTATTTCCAACATCATTTTATTTATATTTAGGGAATTACTATTATTTGAAAATGTAGTATGACAAAGAAAATAAGGTCTTTTGGAGTAGTGGAAAATGCTTGGGACTTTAGGTGACCTAGACTCCAACCCTTACTTTATTAGCTAATTAAACAGGTTGGTCTTAGGCTAAGTCACTTTCCTTCTGGACTCCAATTTTCTCTTCTAGAAAAATCTATGATCAATTGACCAGAGATGGAAAACTAGAACATCACAGTTTGAATCATATATCAGATGTGTTTTACAAAAAAGGTATTTTAGTCAGTGTAGCATTAAAAAATGAATAAGAAAAATCCAGGTAGGCATTCAGTCTCAGATTTGCCAAAGTTCCTCCTCTTCCTTCACTCCTAAACTGCTCATTTTACACCACAGACACAAAGAAAGATAACAAAGGCTTTGAGAACTGAACTGTAATATAAACATTGTCCTAGAACTTGCTCTGGTAAACACCTCTAATCTTTCTATTGTCATATACCATTGCTAGTTCTCATCTGTCATATATTCACAGACATGTGAGAAATGAATCTGCCTTTAAGATGAATAATTATTAAGCTCTTCACATTAAAATGTAAAATTTTTAGAAAAATTTAGATATTTCTAGTAGATAGAATATTTAGTCTTTCTCTGAGAAAGTCCCTTACTACTATGCGTTGTTTAAATAGGCTTGTAAAGGCAGTTTTGTTATGGTCATTGATTTAAGGATTAGCTGTCTGACATCTTAGCATTTTTTTTTTTGGCTGCTTCCTGGAAAAATGATCCTGTAATTTTATTTTATATTCTTGAGTGTGGCTTTTATATATATATAAAATTATATATATTTTATATATATATAAAATATATATATTTTGCTATACTCTCACATGATACACAGTATATGATCAATAATATTTTGAATGAATGAATCTGCAACATGGTACAAGGTAGACCCAAAGTTGCCGATAATCAGAACTAAAGCCTAATTTTGAAGTACCTTAAGTGAACAAATATTTCCCTAACTTCAAGGATACAGATATATAAAAAGCTAATATTAAAATAAATGAAAAAGTGTTAATCCAGTTGGAAACCAAAGGAAAGAGAAACTTCTTTGATAAATCAATTTAGATTCCTGTATAATTCTGTATGTCCAGTTCCCTGAAGATACTACTTTTCTGAATTTTAACAATATTATCCCTTCTGCTTTATTTTTGGTGTGGAGGTAAATTAAAGAGTTTTACGGGGACTATTAGAATCTTCTGTAAAACAGAGATTAAAGTCTGCCTACTACTTTGTCTGATATCTTTCATATACTGACCAATCAGTAATAATTTGTAGAGTTTAAAGTATATGTTTTTTTAATCTGTGACTATTATTTTTAATTAAAATTTATAAATTGCATTTTTTTTTCTTTTTTTCTGGAGCTTAGGGTTTAATTTAAAACCTTATATAATAGGAGTAATTAGCTACTCTTGTTTACTTGTTTTTAAATTTTTAAATCAAGTACAATATTTTAAATGTGCATTTTAACTTAAAATCTTGAATGATCATGAATGCAGCTGAGACATATGGGCCATAATGTGGGTTTTACCGAAGTACTCACTAGAGTAAATGTATCTACTAAAATGGACTTCTATCAAGTTCTATAAACTAGTGTATGTTGAAAAAGTCCAGGCTTATTGCATATTTTCAGGGCTACTGAAGAAAACTTTTATCAGACACTGATGATCATTAAAAACAGGCAAGTATACAGATTTGCAGAAATTACCTGCTAAGAAAAATATGTGGAGTTATACTTTGAAAATCAGAATATGATTACCTTTTGTTTTGATTATCTGAAATTTTACAATGCCTTCTGAGGTGTCTTTTCCACCATGAGATCTTCAGCTTAAAAATTGCATCATATCTTCCAGTCTCCTCAGATATTCTAGGATAAATTATAAAAACAAATATATAGAAAAATATTTTTCTTTGTAAAATTGACAATAACCTGATGTCTGAAAAGTCATTGCTAACTTTGTTGGAAACAAGTTTAAAAAATTTCTTATTCTTATTTCTAGTTTATTGACTATGATTTATCACAGGATAAATTTTAAAAAATAACAGGAAAAAATAATAAGTAAATAAACTTTTAAGTTGTAAAACAAATTCTTTCAAAGAGTTTTGCAAATAAATCGTTGCATTCATAAAAAGAATCGCGTTCTGTTTTCTATTCAAGTTAAGATAAAGTGAGGTCCAATATTTCTCTTTTTTTCATTTTTGTATTTTTTTCAAATAGAGTTGGCATACAATATTATATTAGTTTCAGGTGTACAAAACAGTGATTGAACATTTATTAAAGTGGACATCTTTGTCTTGTTCCTGATTTTAATGAAAATGCTTAGTTTTTTATCATTAAGTACACATGTAAGCTGTGGGTTTGTCATATATGACTCTTATTTTATTGAGGTATGTTCCCTTTATTCCCACTTTACTGAGAGTTCTTATAAATAGATGCTGGACTTTGTCAAACACTTTTCCTACATCTATTGATATGATCATATGATTTTGTTTATATGGTGTATCACGTTAACTGATTTGCAAATACTGACCAATCCATTTTTTAAAATAATTTTTTTATGTTTCAATTACAGTTGGCATATAATATTATATTAGTTTCAGGTGTACAAAACAGTGATTGAACATTTACATAACTTATGAAGTGATCACCCCGATAAATCCAGTATCCATCTGACACCATACATAGTTATTACAATACTACTGTATTCCCCATGCTACATTCTACATTCCCATGAGTATTTTGTAACTACCAGTTTGTACCTCTTAATTCCTTCTTCCCTTCACCCATCATCTACCCCTTAATCCGACAACCATCAAAATGTTCTCTGTATCTTTGAGCTTATTTCTGTGGTTTGTTAATTTATCCTGTTCTCTAGATTCCACATATGGCATTTGTCTTTCTCTGTCTGACTTATTCCACTCAGCACAATATCCTCCAGGTCCATCCATGTGTTGCAGATGGTAAGACTTTATTTTTTTTTATAGCTGAGTAATATTCCATTTTGTATGTGTGTGTACATGTGTATCACTTCTTCTTTATCCATTCATGTATTGATGGACACCCAGGTGGCCTCCATATATTGGCCATTGTAAATAATGTTCAAATGAACATATGGATTCACATGTTCCACACATGTTTCTTCAGATAAATACCCAGAAGTGGGATAACTGGGGACTTCTTTGTCTCTTGTTATAGCCTGTGTTTTTAAGTCTATTTTGCCTGAGAAAATCATTGCTATCCCAGCTTTTTGATTGTTTACAATTTCATGAAACATCTTTCTTCATCCTTTTACTTTCAGTCCGTGTGTATGTTTCCATCTGAATAGAGTCTCTTATAGGCAGCATATGTAAGGGTCTTGTTTTCATATTCATTCAGGCATCTATTTTTCTAATAAACTTTACTGGGGTAACACTGGTTAATATAATTATATAATTTTGAGTTGTTCATTATAATTGGATATCTATATATTCTATTGTGTGATTACCACCCAAAGTTCAGTGTCCTTCGGCTACCATATATTTGACCCCCCTTTACCCAGATCACTCTACCCCTATCTCCCTATATTTGACTCCCTTTACTCCATCTACCTCTCCCTTCCCCCTACACTCCTTTCCCTCTGGCAACTACTAGTCCATTGTCTATGTACCTGAGTCTCTTTGTCCCAAAAGTTTTGATACATTTTTTTACTATTATTATCATTCATTTCTATGTATTTCTTGATCTCTCTTTTTATTTCTTCTCTGACTCAGTCATTCTTCAATAGCATATTGTTTAGTCTCCCTGTGTGTGATTCTTCCTGCTTTCATTTTAAAATTGATCTGCAGCTTCAAAGCATTATGATCAGAGAATACAGTTGGTATTATTTCAAAGCTCTTACATTTGTTGAGACCATATCTGTGTCCCAGTATGTGGTCAATCCTTGAGAATGTCCCATGTGCACTAGAAAAGAATGTATAAGCTATTGTTTTGGAATTGAAGGCTCTGTAAATGATAATTATGTCCAGTTGGTCTATTTGTCATTTAAGGATGTTATTTCCTTAAATGACAAATAGATTGATTTTCTCTTTAATGATTTGTCCATATCTGACGGTGGGGTATTTAGGTCCCCTACTATGATAGTGTTTTGGTCTGTTTCTCCCTTTAGTTCTGTTAGTAATTGTCATATATATTTAGGGGTTCCCTAATTGGGAACATAGATATTAATAAGTGTTATGTGTTCTTGGTGCATGATTCCCTTTATCATAATGAAGTGTCTCTCAGTATCTTTCTTTACATTTTTTATTTTGAAGCCTACTTTGTCCAATATTAGCATTGCTACTTCCACTTTTCTCTGAATGTCATTTGCTTGAAATATCATTTTCTACCCTTTCATTTTAAGTCTATATTTATCTTTGGAATTGAGATATGTCTCCTGCAGGGAGCATATGGTTGCATTTTGTTTTTCAATCCAATTTGCAACTCTGTGCCTTGTTTTTTGGTGAGTTCAGTCCATTTACATTTAGGGATATTATTGAAATATGAGGTCTTCTTATAGCCATTTTATCTTTTGCTTTCTGGTAGCTCAGTATTTCCATCGCTCCCTTGTCTTTGTGTTTCTATTTTCTTTATTTTGGTTGGCTTTTGTAGATTTCCCCTCTTTGCCTTCTTGTTTTATGTTATATACTTTGGTTCTGAATCTTTGGCATGTGGTTACCATTATGAATATGTACAGAATAGTTTTA
>NW_006433133.1:1020623-1026464 GCF_000325575.1 Pteropus alecto | reverse complement strand
ATATTTCTATATCTGTAAGCTTATTTTCTGGAGATTTTTTTCTTTTTTTCTGAGATGCCTTGTCCCCTTGGTTGTTCATAGAGTTTAATAGACTATTTCTCCACCTGGGCGTTAATGGAAATGTATTCTGATTTTTTTTTTTTTTCCCAGAAATATTTATTATATAATGGTCCCTAGCCTGTTGCAAAGAAGGTGCTTTTATTTTGGTTTCCAGTAGGTGGCATCTAAGTCTCTTGGATCCTTGCTTTATATAAAGCCTAAATAATACTTTTTTAAAGTTTTCTGGTAGAAATTTAATCACACTCGCTACTCTCAGTTTCAGTTCCTGTCAGTATTAGCCAACAATTTCGGTAGCATTTGCTCAGATTCCCTTGGGGCTCCGCGGTGATTGGTCTCGGAGAGTTGAGGGAGGGGCCTTCTTGGTTGGGGGTTCAGGGCTGCAGCTCAGCCTCGATTTTGCTACCGGGGCCAATAAAAATCAACCATTGTTTCTCTGTTTTTTGCTCTGATGCCTGGACTCTGCTGCCGGCTGTGTAGAAGTTCCGGTACTTCCAGGCAGGGCTGTTCAGGGAAGTCGCCACAGCTTCATACCCCGACTCCTCCTGCAAGGAACCCTGGTGGCTGCAAGAGGTAGCTTCTTTATTTCTCCCAGTCCACCGCCCAACACCCAGGGTTCTGACCTGTGATAGTTCTTATGAGCAGATCCCATGCTCAGATGTGCTAGTGTGCCTTTTGAGTATTTTTTGTTCAGTTTTAGATGTTCAGCTTATTGTTGTTTCAAGGGAGAGATCTGAGGATGTCTCTCACTCTGCCATCTTTCCCAGAATCCCCAGGCGCCTAATTTTTATTGGAGTTTTTGATACATTGACATTCACAGTAATTGTTGATAGATATGTAGTTATTGTCATTTTCTTATTCATCTTTTTAAACTTTTTTTCTTTTTCCTTCTTCTTATAAAAGTCCTTCTAATATTCCCCGTAATGCCAATTGGTGATAATGAACTCTGTTAGCTTTTTCTTGTCTGCGAAACTCTTTATGTGTCCTTCGATTCTAAATGATAGCTTTGCTGGGTAGAATAATCTTGACTGTAGGTCCTTGTTTTTCATCACTTTGAATATTTTATGCCAAGTGCTTCTGCCAGGCAAAGTTTTCTGTTGAGAAATTAGCTGACAGTCTTATGGGAGCTCCCCTGTAGGTAAATAACTGCTTTTTTCTTGCTACTTTAAGATTCTCTCTTTGTCTTTAACCTTTGGTATTTTAATGGTGATACGTCTTTGTGTGTGTGTCTTTGGGTACATCGGTTTGGGTTCTGTGCTTCCTGGGCTTGTACATCTATTTTCTTCACCAGATTAAGGAAGTTTTCAATCATTATTTCTTGAAATAGGTTTTCAATTCCTTGCTTTCTCTTTCTCCTGGTATCGCTATGATGAGAATGCTGTTATGCTTGATGCTGTCCCAGAGGCCACTTAATCTGACCTCATGTGTTTACATTTTACTTTTTGTTGTTTTTCTGATTGGGTTTTTACTGCTACCTTATCTTCTATATCACCAACTTGATTCTCTGCTTCATCTATTCTATGGTTAATTTCTCCTAAGGTATTCTTCATTTCAGTTATTATATTCTTCAATTCTGACCTTCTTTAGGTTTTCTATCTCCACTGTTTTCTATATCTTTGATGAAGTTCTCACTGAGTTTTATCTACTTTTCCCCTAAGTTCATTGAATATCCTTGTAATTAATATTCTGAACTCTGCATCTAGTAGATTGCTTGTCTCCATTTTGTTTATTAGTTCTTTTTCTGGAGTTTGTTCTGTTCTTTCATTTGGAACATATTTCTTTGTCTTCCTATTTTGGCTGTCTGCTTATGTTTGTTTCTATGTATTGAGTAGGGCTGCTATGTCTCGCAGTCTTATTAAAGTGACCTTATATAGTAGATGCGCTATGGGGCCCAGAGGCACAGATTTCCCTGGTCTTCTGAGCCAAGTGCTTTTAGTATGTCTTTTGTATGTGTTGTGTGTGTCTTGTTGTAGTTGAGCCCTGATTGCTATTTGTTCATCATTGAGGGATTGGCTTTCAGGCTGATTAGTTGTGATGACCAGAAGTTATCAGCAGAGGAGCTGATCCTACAGAGCAGGACTCACTTTACCAGGGCTCTATTGCCTACCTTGTCTGCCCTTTGGGTATGTCATCCTCAGATGTGATCCTAGATGATGCTTCAGCTCAGACCAAAGCTGGCCACTAAGTGTGCAGGCTAAGGCCTCCTGAGAGGCTCCCTGCCACAGACAAGTTCAGCTGCAGACTGTACCCTGCCTGGGCCCACCTAGCATGAGCCACAAAGAAATACCTAGATGGCCATCACACATACTGGGCTTGGATTTTCCTCGAGAGGCCAAACCAGGAATCCAAGTCAGCTATTGCTACTGCTGGGCTTGTGGCTGTTCGGCAAGAGGTATGGGACACACTGAAGACAGTTGCTGCTTGTTTAGTTTTGTGAAATTTTGAGAAATTTTAGGAATGTCTGTAGCATGAGCTAAGACAGATCATTTGTATAGAAAATCCACTGGGAGCAGCTTGGGCAGGCCTGGAAGTTTGAAGAGGCAGGGTCTCAAGGAATCACCAGAGTGGGGTTACCAGTATTAGCTACATTGCCAGAGACTCAAATAACATGGCCATCTGTACCCGCAAACCAGTTGAGAGAGGGATCAATGAAGGAACAATGGCTTCTGACAGCATTTACATCTGGGAGAAAGCTGCCCCTCCAACCCTTATCCTGAAGCCAGACAACTCACTTCCTCCCTGTATGTCTCTAGCACTTTTTGAGCTGCTGCCCTAGCACTGGAGCTCAGAGCAGGTGAGTCCTTCAGCAAGTTAGTCTTCATGCTGGTCCTCTAAAAGAAATATCTGTTATTCCAGAATCCCTTTGTCTCACTTAGCCACAATCTCTACTGGTTTTCACAGCTAGAAGTTGTAGAAGCTTCTCTTCCTAGCATTGGAACCCTGAGCTGGGGAGCCCAATGTAAAGCCGGGACCCCTTGCTCCACAGCTGAGGTACTTCTGATTCTCAACAGCCACATGTGGGTGTGCAACCAACCTGTTTTTTATCTCTACCCCTCGTACCAGTCTCGAAGTGGCCTCTTCTCTGTGTCCCTAGTTGTAGGACTTTTGTTCAGCTAGACTTCAGGCAAAACCCAATGATGGCTATTCTATAGGTTAATTGTCATTTTGATGTGGTTATGAGAGGGGCGAGCACAGCTTTTACTTACTCTGTCATCTTAACTGCAACTCTGATTTCTCTCTCAAAAGAGAATCTAGAGATTAGAACAAAAAATTGAATTGATAAAATATCTTCCTCCTTCAACTTTAGGCACTGATGATTTTTACTAATAGATTACTGATGGTTAAGATAATTAGAATTCATTCACAAAATATTAAAGTAAGGGAAAAGGTGATCTTTTGACATTTACTTTTGCTTCACATTGTTGTTTGTGGAGTTAAACTATAAAATATCTTTAGCCATTAAAACTAAGAATATAGGACACTGGTTCCAGCCACAATGAGCAGGCCTACTACATTACATTGATTACATTTAAAAACTAGACAAAATGGAAAAAAAATTACCTGAGAACTTTAAAATGTAAACAGTAGATAGATTGGGACAGAATATTAAAACTTGAAGAAAGGTCAATATGGAGGAGTTGAGATTGTTTGTTTACTTCATCTTCCATCTTTAGCTTCAGGGCAGTCCAAATCAATAACTGCAGGGCAAGCAGGTCAGCCAATATTCCAAGAGAAGCCTGTCTTTCGGCACCAGAGGAATACTCAGTTTTAATTACTTTCTTTTTTTCCCCTCTCAGTGCTGCCTTAAGTCATCTCTTTTTGAAGCACTGCAGCTACTGCATAATTATCTAAGACCAGGAGATAAAGCCCATCTCTCTGAATAAAGGAACAAGTTAAAAGGGTCCTTGTTGTGCAAAGAGTGTGGGAAAAACCTCATAATTTGCACATCTTTTTCTCTTGTCACTTCACCCCAAGTGCAGCCCAAGTGGTATGGACCTGAGAAGCATTGAAAGAAGCCAAAACTTTGAGAGAATTCTATCTTTCTAGTGAGAGAAATGAGAAAATGAGCCCATCATGGCCGGACGGTTTTGGGGACATCTCCAAAAGAAGAAAGAAGAGAAGAGGATTACTGATTCTGAGTATGACTCAACAAAAGTTCAGAGCTCACTCCCAAGTGGTATATATATGAAATATATGGCAAAAAAAGATAACAGATCATTTGAAAACCAAGCTAAAACTTAAACGTTTCCCAAGGTCCAGACCAAACCCTTAGTTGTATATAAAAGGGGCACACGTGAATACTATTGAAAAGACTTTGAAAAAAGTACTGGTTTTGGAATCACCTTCCTGGCTTTAGAAAGTATAAAAGAATGTGGAGTCTGAAACTTACTAGATTGATTGCCAATTAAAATAACAATAATGCCACAAACAACAAAAAACAATAAGAATAATAAATCAGCATTCTCTAGAGGATTTTAAGAGGAATAAGTTCCAGTAAAAATGGTGGAGTAGGTCAATGTTGTGCATTTCTCCTCCCATGGTCACATTTAAATTACAACTAAATTATAGAACAACCAACCTGGAGAACCATCTGACAACTAGCTGAACATAACTCCTATAACTAAGGAAATAAAAAAGAGGTCACTTTGGGACTAGTGGGAAGGGTGGAGACAAAAAACGGGCTAGCCCCGGAACCATGTGTGGCTGTTGAGCATTGGAAGGGATATCTCAGCTGTGGAGGTTCTCCCAGAGGAACGAGGGGCTCCAGCCCCACACTGAGGCTCCCCAGTCCAGGGTTTTAGAGCTGGGAAGAATAGTCCTGACAAAATATGGTGATAAAAATCAATGGGAATTGTGACCATTAGGGCGAGATGGAATGCTGATAGAAACCTGGACATCCCCTTAAAGGGCCGGTTTGGAGCATAGCCTCTTCCACGTGCCTCCAGGTCCAGCACAGGCAGTGACCAACTGCAGATCACTTTATGGATCCTACCAGGTAGCTCTGGGCTAGTCACAAGCAGTGGCTGACCTTGTCCGGCACGGGTGCCCTGACCAAGTAGTTTCAGAACCAAGACCCCCAGAGGCTGATCTCAGACCAAAACAGAGTACCTAATTAGCCCCACAAGCAGCACACCCAAAGAGTGGTCTCAAAAGGCACATGTGTCCTCTGTGTCACACTCCATTCCAAACGGTCAGCCCTTAGGGCATGGCCAATCCTCACAGCCACTCAACTATAGAGTAAATCCCACCAACTGATGTGTCAATTGCAATCAAGACTAAACAACAAAGGAGAGCACACACAATCCACACAAGGGACACTCCTGAAGCTCCCAGCGAAGGTTATGAGGGAAATTGCACCACGGGGTCACACAGGGCACCTACTACATAAGGCCACCTGGCCAAGATTGGCAGAGGAAGCAAATCTACCTAACATATAGACACAAACACATAGAGGCATCCAAAATGAGAAAACAAAGAAACATGTCCCAAATGAAAGAACAGGAAAAAACTAAAAAAAAAAAAAGAACTAAATGAAATGAAGGCAAGAAACATATGAGATATAGACTTCAAAACACTGGTTATAAGGATGTTCAATTAACTTAGGGGAAGAGTAGATGAACTCAGTAAGAACTTTAACAAAGAACTAGTAAGCATAAAAAAGACATAGAAACCACAAAAATATACCAGTTAGAAAAGAGAATACAAAAACTGAAATAAAGAATACACTAGAAGAAATAAACA
Organism: Pteropus alecto; assembly: GCF_000325575.1. Taxonomy (NCBI): domain Eukaryota; kingdom Metazoa; phylum Chordata; class Mammalia; order Chiroptera; family Pteropodidae; genus Pteropus; species Pteropus alecto. The sequence goes on along the minus strand of NW_006433133.1, from coordinate 1,020,665 downwards.
ATAGGTTAGATAAAGCTGAGGATTGAATCGGAGATTTGGAAG
>NW_006433133.1:1017245-1020538 GCF_000325575.1 Pteropus alecto | reverse complement strand
AGAATCTTTGGGACAATATCAAGCATAACAACACTTGCACCATAGGGTTTCCAGAAGGAGGAGAGAGAGAGCAATGGATTGAGGAGCTATTTGAAAAAAATAATGAGTGAAAACATCCTTAACCTGGTGAAGGAAATAGACATACAAGTCCACAGAGAGTCCCAAACAAAAGAAATCCAAACAGACCTACACCAAGACACTTCATGATTAAAATGCTAAAGGCTAAAGACAAAAACAAACATCCTAAAAGTAGTTAGAGAAAGGTAGTTAGTTACTTATAAGAAAGCTTTCACAAGACTGTCAGCAGTATTCTCAACAGAAAACTTTGCATAGCAGAAAGAATTGGCATGAAATATTCAAAGTGATGAAAAGTAAGGAACAACAACCAAGAGTACTCTACCCAGAAGGTTATCAATTAAAATTGCTAGTGAGGTAAAAAGATTCACGAACAGAAAAATGCTGAAGGAATTCGTCACCACCAAGCCAGTATTAGAAGAAAGGTTAAAAGGACATCAATAAAAATAAGAAAAAGGGACAAAAAACATAATTAGAATAATAAAATGACACTAATTATGTAGCTATCAATAATCACTTTAACTGTAAAAAGATTAAATGCTCTAATCAAAAGACATAAGGTAGCTGAATGGGTGAGAAAATGAGGCCCATACAAATGTTGTCTAAAAGAGACTCACTTCAGATCAAAAGACACACAGAGACTAAAAATAAAGGGATGAATAAAGATATTTTGTGTGACTGAAAATAAAAAAAAGAAAAATCTGTGGTAACAATGCTTATATCAACAAAATAGGCTTTAAAACAAAGGCTATAATAAAAAAAAAGACATTACATAATGGTAAAGGATCACTCCAACAAGAGGTAATAACCCTAGTAAACATTTATGCACCCAACACAGGTACACCTAAATATATATATATATATAAATATACTGACTGACATGAAGAGAAAGATCGACAGTAATACAGTCACAGTAGGGGACTTTAACATCCCATTGACACCAATTGACAGGTCTACCAGAGAGAAAATGAAAAAAAAAAAAAGTGGCCTTAAGTCACACACTATGTCAGATGGATTTAATATTTTTAGAGCATTTCACCCCAAAGCAACAGAATACATATTCTTCTCCCTACACTTGAAACATTTTTCAAGATATGCCACATGTTAGGCCAGAAAACAAGTCTCAATATTTTAAGAAGTTTGAAATTATATCAAGCATCTTCTCTGACCACTTGGTATGAAACTAGAAATCAATTACAAAAAAAAACTGAAACAAGCACAAAATTGTGGAGTCTAAATAACATGGCACTAAACAATAAAAGGCTTAATAATAAAATCAAGGAAGTTATCAAAAGACACCCAGAAAAAAATAAAAATTGAAGACACAAGGAACAAAAATATGCCACACAGAGAAAGCAGTCCTTAGAAATTCATATGAATACAAGCCTACCTCAAGAAACAAGAAAAATCTCAGAGACTGGGCAAAATGGCTTAGATAATAGAGGCTTTGTTCATCTGCTCTTATGATCATATCAAAGTTGTGACAGAAACACATGGTAAACAGCAAGCAAAGTTGCCTGGGATCTAGATGAACAGAAGCATTACAACTAGGGAGAGAAATAAAAAATCATCCTGTAACTAGAGGAGGTAGGAAAGGGTGAGAACACGAGGCTGCCCGGTCCGAACATCTGAGTGGGGCAGAGGCTACGCCAGCTGCAGCCAGCAGCTGCAGACTCCTCTTAAAGGATCATGTCCATGACGGGACTTTCTCAGTGACATAGTCGTTTGCTCTGAGCACCAGTTCCCTGTCGGCTGCTCAGAGATGGGGGAAGGGGTACACCAGGGACTTACAGGAGGATGCTGAGTTGTCAGAGCAAAGGCCAGAGGTGAAGATTTCTCCTGGGCAGAAATATTGACCAAATCCATTGTTCCTCTGTTGAGCCTTCTCCACTCCCAGAGTGTGGACGTAAGAGTCGCCATAGCCCAGATGTCATCACACTAGATAAGAGTTTGCTTGGCTCAGAGGATTCCCTGAAACTCTGCCTCCCCTAGCTCATGGCTCCAGCCAAGCCACATCATGTGTCCCTGATGAGTGCTGTTCAACTTGTTGGGCAATTTCCAAAACTCACACTGGTGACAGCTGACCTCAGTTTCTGGTGTGGCCCCTTGAGGCAACTATAAACACAGCATTTGTGGATTGCTTGCTGAACCTTTACAGTGAATCTTAACACGTGGCCCCAGAGGGACACAGGCTAGGGCTAAACTTAGCCTGCAGCTGAACGCCCCTCGGGACTGTGCCACTGGACAACTACTACACAAAGCTACACTAATAATGAGATTTAAGAGTGTTGCTTGCTACATAGAAACAAACACAGAAAGGCAGAGGAAATGGGAAGACAAATAAACAAAAACCATATGAGAGAACAGAACAGAGATCCCGGAATAATGGAGTCAAGCAGTCTAACAGATGCAGAGTTCAAAACACTGGTTATAAAGATGCTCAATGAACTTAAGGGAAGAGTAGATGAAATCAGTGAGAACTTTAACAAAGAGATAAAAATATATAAAAATGGAAGTGGAAATTATAAAAGGGAACCAGTCAGAAATGAAAAATACATTATCTGAGATGAAGAATACATTAGAGGAAATTAACAAAATGGATGAAGAAGAGTATCGAACCACCGATATAGAGGGTGGGGAAGTCAAGGTCGCCTAATCCGAATGGAAATTTAAAAAAGCCAAGAATGTAATAATAATTTAAGAAGACTTTGGGACAAAATTAAGTATAAAATCATTGTGTAATAATAGTACCTGAAAGAAGAGAGAGAGAACAAGAAGCGGAAAAGTTATTTGAAGAAATAATGATGGAAAATTTAACTAATCTCATGAAGGAAATAAACATAAAACTCCAGGAAGCTCAGAGAGTCTCAAAAAACAAGAACTCAAAGAGGCCCACACCAAAACACATCATAATTAAAATGCCAAAGATAAATACAAAGACAGAATCTTTTTTTAAAATTAATTAATTTATTTTTTATGGTGACTTTGGTTAACGAAATCCAGTAAGTTTCAGTTATACACTTTAGCAGTAAGGCATGTATATATTTACACTGTGTGTTCATATCCAATAGATTTATTTCTGTCACCACATATTTGACCTCCTTTACCCCGTCTACATCTTCCCTCCCTGCTCCCTCCTACCCTCTGGTAGCCACTAGTCTATTGTTCATGTCCATGAGTCTCTGCTTGTTTGTCCTTTGTTGCTTTTAGATTTTTAT
>NW_006433133.1:1006109-1017209 GCF_000325575.1 Pteropus alecto | reverse complement strand
TGAATAATGCTGCTATGAACATCGGTGTGCAAATATCTTTTTGGATATAGGTTTTCAAGTCTTTGGGGTAAATATCCAGTAGAGGGATTGCTGGATCATATGGTAGATCAATTCTTAGTTTTTCGAGGAACCTCCATAGTGACTGTAACAATTTGCAGTCCCACCAGCAGTGTATGAGGGTTTCTTTTCCAAAGAGAGAATCTTAAAAGTAAGAGAAAAGCATTAGTTACCTAAAAGGGAGCACCCATAGACTGGCAGCTGATTCCTCAAAAGAAACCATGCAGATCAGAAATGCTTGACACAAAATATTCGATGTGGTGAAAACCCAGGATCTACATCCAAGAATACTTTATCTAGCAAAGCTATCATTTAGAGTTGAAGGACAGATTAAGAGCTTCTAGACAAAAATAAGCTAAATGAATTCATCAGTACCAAGCTACTATTACAGGAAATGTTGGAGGGACTTAAGAAGAAAAATCATGTATCAAAATCATGAATAAAAAATGATAATAACTACATATCGATTAATGAGTACCTCAAATGGAAAAGAATGAAGTGTTCCAACCAGAGGATAGGGTGGCTGAATGGATAAGAAAACAGGTAGTGCGCTACCTCCAACTTATATATGCTGCCTTCAAGAGACTCACTTCAGATTAAAATACACACAGACTAAACTGAAGAGGATGGAAAAAGATATTGCTTTGAAGATCCTAGCGGGTATTGTGCTAAATTAAGTGAGTCCAATAGAGAAAGACAAATATCACATGATTTCACATACATGCAGAATCTAAAGAACAAAATAATCAATAATAACAACAAAACGGAAACGAACTCATAGATATAGAGAATATTTTGAGGACTACTAGACAGGAAGTGGTTTGGGGGGATGATGAAAAAAAGGCAAAGGGATTAAGAAATACAAAATAGATAGTTATAAAATAGTCATGGAGATATAAAATGTATCATGAGGAAAATAGTAAAAAATGTTGTAACAAACATGTTAGAGGGAAGAAGGGTACTAGATTTAGTTGAGTGTTCACTTTCACTCTGATCACTATGCTGTACAACTGAAACTAATATATTATTGTATGTCAACTGTCATTGAAAAAAAAATTAATTGAATTGAACAATGTAAATATGACCAACCAATTATCTATTATATTTCAAGGAAGCTGGAAAAAAAAGAAAAAAAAGAAATAGGAAAAATCTCAAATAAACAATCTAACTTTACACTTAAAAGAACTACAAAAGCAACATGAAACAAAGCCCAAAGTGCGTAGAAGGAAGGAAATTGATAATCAAAAAATGCCGAACAAGCTTAAGTCCTTACCCAGGTGGCTTCATGGGTGAATTTTACTAAACATTTAAAGTAAAATTAAAATCTATTCTTAAACTATTCCAAAAAATTCAAAAGAGATGGCTCCCAAACTCATTTTCTGAGGTAGCAATTACTTTGATTCCAAAACCAGAAAATAATATTACAAAAAAAATTATTAGGCTGATATTTCTGATGAACATAGATGCGAAATTCTCAACAAAATATTAGCAAATCAATTTCAGCAAGGCATTAAAAAGATCATACACCATGTTCAAGTGAGATTTATTCCTGAGATGCAAGATTGGTTCAATATCCACAAATAAATTAATGAGATACACCGCATTAACGAATTAAAGATAAAAATTATATAATGATAGCAGTAGATGTAGAATAAACATTTGACAAAATCCAGCATCTATTTATGACAAAAAATCTCAGTAAAGTGAGAATCGAGGCACCATAACTCAACAAAATAAAGGCCATATAGGACATACCCTTGAGTAAGATCATACTCAATGGAGAAAAGACAAAAGCATTTTCCTTAGGATCAGGAAAAAGACAAGGATGTTCACTTTCACCATTTTTATTTAACATAGTATTGGAAGTCTTAGCCATAAAAGTCAAACGAGAAAAAGAAATGTCATCCAAATTAAAAAGAAAGAAGTAAAACTGGCATTATATGTAGATAACATAACACTATACGTAGAACCCTAAGGATTCCACCAAAATACTATTAGAACTAATAAATGAATTAATTAAAGTAGCAGGATTAAAAATTAATATTCAGAAATTAGTAGCATTTCTATACAGCAATAATAAAATATCAGAAAGAGAAATTAAGAAAACAATGCCATTAACAATTGCATCCAAGACAAATTAACATATCTAGGAATAAATTTAACCAAGTAGGTAAAAGGCCTATTCTCAGAATATTATGTCATTGAAGAAAGAAATTGAAGAAGATATAAATAAATGGAAGCATAGAACATGCTTATGGATAGGAAGAATTAACATTAATAAAATGTCCATACTACTCAAAATAATCTACAGATTGAATACAATTCCTATGAGAACACTAGTGACATTTTTCATAAGACTAGAACAAATAATTCAAAAATTAGTATGAAAGCATAAAAGACCCCAAATAGCCACAGAAATCTTGAATAAAAAGAACAAAGTTGGAGGTAGCACACAACCTGATATTATACTATACCACAAGGCTTCAGTAATCAAGACAGCATCATACTGGCATAAAAACAGATACATAGATCGGTGGAACAAAATAGAGAGCCCAGAAATAAACCCACATCTGTATGTTCATTTAATCTATGACAAAGGAAGTAAGAATATACAATGGGGTAAAGACACTCTCTTCAATAAATGGTGTTGGAAAAACAACATATATGCAAAAAAAAAATGAAACTGGACCATCTTCTTACACCATATACAAGAATAAACTCAAAATTAATTAAAAACTTAAGTGTAAGACCTGAAACCATTAAACTCTTAGAAGAAATCATAAGCAGAAAAATTCTGACATTGCTCTTAGTAATAGTTTTTCTGATGTATCTTTTCAAACAAGAGAAACAAAAGAAAAATAAACAAATGGGACCACATCAAACAAAAAAGTTCTTGTACAGCAAAGGAAATCATCAACAAAACAAAAATACAACCTAGTGAACAGTAGATGATATTGCCTATGATATATCTGACAAGGGTTTAATATTCTAAATTTATAAAGAACTCATACAACTCAACACCAAAATACAAAAAAAAAAAAATTCAATTAAAAAATGGGCAGAGGACCTGAGTAGACATTTCTCCAAAGTATACATACAGATAGTGAATAGACAAATGAAAAGATTCTCAACATCACTAATCATCAGAGAATTGCAAATTGAAATCACAAAAAGATATCACCTCACATGTGTCAGAATGGCTATCATCGATAAATAAAAAAACAAGTGCGGGTGAGGATCTGTAGGAAAGAGAACTCTCACGCACAGTTGGTGGGACTGCAAATTGGTGCAGCCACTATGGAAAAGTTTGGAGGGTCTTCAAAAAAATTAAAAATAGAACTACCTATGACCCAGTAATACTACTTCTGGGTATTTATCCAAAGAAAACCAAAACACTAATTCAAAAAGATATATGCAACCCTATGTTCACTGCAGCATTATTTACAATAGTCAAGCTCTGGAAACAAAATAAGTGGTGGTCCACATACAAAATGGAATTTTACTCAACTATTAAAAAAAAATAAATCTTACCATTTGCAATGACATAGATGGTCCTAGAAGGTATTACGCTAAGTGAAATAAGTCAGACAGAGAAAGACAAATACCACATGGTCTCACTTATATGTGGAATCTAAAGAACAAAATAAAGAACAGACCAAATCAAAACATACTCATATATACAGAGGACAATCTGATGTTTGCCAGATGAGAGGGGTGTTTGGAGAATGGGTGAAAGAGGGGAAAGGACAAGAAATATAAATTGGTAGTTATAAAACAGTCATGAGAATGTGAAGTACAGCATAGGTCATATAATTAATAATATTGTAATTAACTATGTATAGTGCTAGGTGGGTACTATACTAGTTGGGAGGATCACTTTATAAATTATACAAATGTCCAACAACTATCTTGTACACTTGAAACTAATATAAAATAATATTGAATGTCAACTTTAATTGAAAAATGAAAATTAGCAAAAAGAACCAGAATTATGACTGCTCAAACTTTTAATAATTTTTTGAAGAACCATGCACAAAAAAGAAATATAAGCCTGCTCATAATATTCAAAATACAACACAAAATTACTGAACATATCAAGAAACATGAAAATCAGATAAAATCTCAAAAGAACAATCAAATAAATTTCAACTCTAATATAAAATAAAGGTAAAAATTAACAAAGATCTTAAAGCAATTGTTATTATTATGTGCTAATAATAATAACAAGTAAATAATAACAAGTAATAATAATAAGTAAAAGTGAACACTTTGAAAATAAATGTAAAGAGATTAAATTTTTGGCAAAGAAGTATAAACTAAACAAAAGGAAATAGAAATTTTGAACTTAAAAACATAATATTTGAAATAAAACATGTAGTGAATGGGCTCAGTAATAGAAAGGAAGTGACAAAGGAGTCAGAAAACGAAATTAGATCAGTAGAAGTGATCCAAACTGAAGAAGAGAAAGGGAAAACAAAAAATTAAAAAATTAAACAGAACTTTAGAAATTTTTAGAATAATATCAAAACATCTAATAGTCATGCAACTGGTGTCACAGAAAGAGAAGAGGAGGTAAGTGCAGAAAACCATATTTGAAAAACCAATGATAAAAACTTCCAAGATGTGTTAAAATATATAAATTAATATATTTGTAAACCTCTGTGAACCATAAACTAGATAAACTCAAAGAAAGCCATGCTCAGACACATCATAAACTACTGAACACCAACGCTAAATAAAAACAATTCATTTTCTATGTACAAGAAAAAAACAATCGGAATTATTGCAGATATCTCATCAGAAATCATAGAGGCTATAAAACACTGGAATATCTTTAAAGCGCTAATAAAAAAATGTCAACGCAGAATTGTATAACCAGTATAAATAACCTTCAAGAATGAAGGTAAAATAGTCATTTCCAGTTGAAGAAAAACTGAGAGAATTTATGACTAGCATACCTACTTGAAAAGTGCCAAAGCATCTTCTTCAGGCTAAGAGGAAATGATGTCAGAAGTGAACTTGGAACATGATTATTAAAGGGATAATAACAGGCATGATAAATATCTGGATAATTGTAATAGATTATCTTTCTCCTCTTAAGGTCTTTACTTATGTATGACTATTGAATGAAAAATTACATTTTCTGGAGGTATTTTAATGTATATAGATGTAGTACATGTGAGAACTATAATACAAAGGAGAGATTAAACGAACCTATATGGTTATAAGAAACTTTACATATTTTAAGTAGACTATGAGAATGGTATATTAAAATATATAGTGTAACCACTAAAAAAATAGATAACGTATAAATGACAATTTAATGAAATGTAATATTAATAAATATCCAAATAATAAAAACAATGAATTAATTATTAATCGAGGCACTGGTTTTAATGGATTATTCAACACATACATCAAAGCTACAAAATATAAAGTCTAAAAATAAATATACATATATATACATATATATATAGTGTATTGATATTTTGCCAAAGATGCAAAAAACAAATCAATGGAGAAAGAATAAGATTTTTTTTCATTAAATTACAAAAAGAAAAAAGAAAACCATGATCTATACTAATTCTTTATACAAAAATTAACTCAAAATGGATCATAGACTAAAAAGTAAAAACTAAAATTATAAAACTTTTAGAAGATAAAACAAAGGAGGAAATTTTTGTGACCTTGAGTTAGGCAAACATTTCTTAGGTATATGTTAACATCACAACCTTTTAAAGAAAAAAATGATAAACTGAACTTCATTAAAATTTTAAAATTCGTTATGTGAAAGACTAAAAAGAGAATATAAAGACAAACTATTTGTATTTATTTAGTTTAAATACAAGAAAGTATTTCAAATCACATATTAACAAAGGACTTTTACCTGAATATATGAGGAACACTCAAAACTTGATTATAAGAACAAACAACAAAACAAAAAATACTGACAAATGATCTGAACAGACACTTCACAAAAAAGAAAATATAATGGCAAATAAGCACATGAAAAGGTGTTCAATGTTATTAGTTATTAGTGAAATGCAAATTAAAACCATAATGTCATACCACTACATACCTATTGGACTAAGATCCAAAAATTTGACATTGCCAACTGCTGGTAAAGATGTGGAGCAAGCAGAACTTTCACACTTTGCTAATGGAAATAAAAAATAGTACTGCTACTATTGGAAAAGAGTTTAGCAGTTTCTCAAAAAGTTAAACATACTATAATGAACCTAAAATGTTCTGCTCCAAGTGTTTACCTGAATGATATGAAAACATTGCTTACTCAAAATCCTAGATGTTATTTATAACAGCTTTATTTATAATCACTAAAATTTGGAAATAAATACCCTTCAACCAGGAAATGATAAACATACTGTGGTGTATCAATGCAATCGGAATACTGTTGAGTAATACAATCAACAACAACAATAAAAAACTATTGATATACATTACGACATAGATAAATCCCAGGTTCATTACATTAAATGAAAAAAAAAAAAGCAGAGTCAAAAACATGTCCTGTTTGTATGACATCCTTCTTTAAACGTTATTCCAAATGATTTATACTCTCTTTCTGAACAATCACGGTGTGGAGCCAATGTACATAATTTGATACTTGATTTTTTTCATGTGTATATCTTCAGATCCCCCAACTCTGTGGCATGCTTCTTCAATCTCTGGAACTGAATTGAAAAACAATCTGTATGGGTCATGGTCCCATAGTGTAGCAGTTACCACGTCTGCTTACACGCAGAAAGTCCTGGGTTCTCGCCCCTTTGGAGCCACGGTCCATGGTTTATGGCCATGCCACCCTAAACAAGGCTGATGTCTGATCTTGAAAGTGAAGCAGGGTCAGTACTTCAATGGGAGACCACCTAGGAAGAAGAGTTGCTATAGGCATAAATAATAGTAATAAATAATAAAAAAATAAAGAGAATCCGTATGGACCTCGTCTCAGTATTTCCAAATATTTGAAATAAAAATACTCAATAAAAAAATACAGGAAGACGATTTGTTTTTCTCCTCAGGATACATATTAACAATAACTGCGTATCTTTTCTTTATTGCTTAAATATTGATTTCTGACACAATAAGAGCACTGCCGCCCATCTTCGCACTCAGCTCTCTGTGTCCATTTTCCATGATTGCCAATTGTTTTTACATATCAACACATCTAAGATATACAATTTTTTGAAAGATATCACTGCAGTGATTTGCTACAACAGTTATTCACACCAAGCTAAAGAAGTAGAAGAGCACAGCAGATATAGTTTGTTAGGGTATGTATAATTTAATAAACACCCAAGGTCCTGTAATTTTAATATGAAGAATTATCATCTCCTTGAATATCACATATATTTTAAGACTATAATTCAGCAGTAAATAGTATAAGACTTGAAAGAATAGATGATCTGGCAATGGCAAATTGCATCACAGAAATTGTGATTCAAAATGTAATAAAGCGTGATCATTTTTTTTTTCTTTTTTGCCCAGGACATTTTTTTTGTCTTTATTGAAATATAAAAACAATTACCTGCTTGTATTTACATTGTACAAGTCAATGAGTTTTTTTTCACTTATAGTTGGCATACAATAATATATCAGTTTCAGTTGTATACCATAGTGATCAGAGATCCACATAACTTGCAGTGATCACTGCACTAAATCTAGTACTACTCTTCCTCCCTACATATTTATTACAACATTATTAACCATCTTCTCCATACTACACTCTATATTTCCATGTCTATTCTGCAACTATCCATTTGTACCTCTTAATCCCTTTGCCTTTTTTTGTACCCCCAAACCTTCTCCCATCTAGTACCCCTCTAAATATTCTCTGTATCTGAGTTTATTTCTGCTTTTGTTGCTGTTGTTCTTTAGATTTCACGTGTGTGAAATCATGAGATATTTGTCTTCTCTATCCCACTCATTTCATTCAGCGCAATATCCTCTAGGCCCACCAAGGTAATATCTTTTTCCATCCCTTTCCTTTTAGTCTCTGTGTGTGTGTCTTTTACTCTGAAGGGAGTCTCTTGTAGGCAGCATATGTAGGGGTCTTGTTTTTCTTATCCATTCAACCACCCTATCCTCTGGTTGGAACACATCATTCTTTTCCACTTGAGGTAATTGTTAATAGGAATGTAGTTATTACCATTCTGTATTCCTGTTTTTGATACATGTATTTTTTCTTCTTAAATAAGTCCCTCCAATATTTCCTGTAATACTGGCTTGGTGTTGATAAATTCCTTTAGCTTATTTTTGTCAGGTAAGCTCTTATCTGTCATTTCTACTCTAAATGATAGCTTTGTTGGATAAAGTTTTCATGGTTGGAGATCCTAGGTCTCCATCACATTGAATATTTTGTGCCAAGCCCTTCTGTCTTGATAGTGTTGCTGGATAAAGAATTCTTGGGTTAGATCCTGTGTTTTCATCACGTTGAATATTTTGTGCCAAGCTCTTCTATCCTGCATAGCATCTTTTGAGAAATCAGGTGCCAGTCTTATGGGTGCTCCCTTGTAGGTAACTAACTGCGTTTCTCTTCTTGCTTTTAAGATTCTCTCTTTGTATTTAATCTTTGGAATTTTAATGATGATGTGTCTTTTTGTGGGTTTCTTTGGGTTCCTCTTTTTTGGAACTCTCTGAGCTTTCTGGGGTTTTATGTCTATTTCTTTCACCAGGTTAGGGAAGTTTTCCATAATTATTTCTTCAAATAGCTCTTCAATGTCTTGTTTTCCTTCACGTACCCCTATAAAATGGATATTTTTACATTTAATTGTGTCCCATAGGCTCCTGAAATTATTATTATAGTCTCAGCTTTTTTCTTGTTGTTCTGATTGAGTGTCCTTGGATTCCCCATCCTCTATGTCGATGGTTTGATTCTCTTCTTTATCCACTCTGTTCATTCCCTCTAATATATTTTTCCTCTCAGATAAAGTATTCTTCATTTCTGACTGGTTCCCTTTTATAATTTCCATGTCCATTTCTATGTGTTTATGTCTTTGCTGAAGTTCTCACTGAAATCATCTACACTTCCCATAAGTTCATTGAGCATCTTTATAACCAGTATTTTGAACTCTGCATCTGTTAGATTGCTTGACTCCATAATTTCTGGATCTCTGTTCTGTTCACTTACATGGTTTCTGCTTCTTTGTCTTCTCATTTTGGCTGCCTTTCTGTGTCTGTTTCTATGTACTAAGCAAAGCTCCTAAGTCTCTCCATCTTATCAATGTGGGTTTGTATAGTGGATGTCCAGCAGCACAGTCCTGGGAGGGGTTCAGCTGCAGGCCAAATTTAGCCCAAGCCTGTGCCTCTCCAGGGTCACCTGTAAGATTCAAGTAGAAATCCACAGATGCTGTGCTTATAGTTGCTCAATAGGCCACACTAGAAACGGAGGCCAGCTGCCTCCAGTGTGAATCTAGGCACTGCTCAGCAAGGAGCATCTGACTCACCAAGGATACACCTGAATGTGACTTGGGTGAGGTGGCGAATTGGGAAAGATGGAGTTTCATGGAATCCTCTGGGCAGAGTGACCTCTATTATCTAGTTTGATGATGTCTCAGCTATGGCAGTGATGTGTCTGCACACTGGGAGGAGAGAGGGCTCAACAGAGTAACAACGGATACTGCCAGCACTTCTGTACAGAGTGAATCTTGCCTTGGCCCTCACCCTAACAATTCAGTGTCCCCCTGTAAGTCTCTGGTGACCCCTGCAGAGCCTAATCATCACTAGTGCTCAGTGCTAGCAGGTCCATAACCAAGAAAATGCACTTGTAGACATGCACCTTTAAGAGGTGTCTGCATCTGCCGCTGGGGACTGGGCAGCCTCACATCAAAGCCCTGTCCTACTTTCTGTCATTGCAGGGTGATTTCTTAAATTTCTCCTGTGTTGTATGGCTTGTTCATCTAGATCCCAGGCAATTTTTCCTTACTGTATGCTCCTTGTTGCTGTGACAACTTTGATTTGGTTGCCAGAGGAATGAACAGAGCCTCTATCATCTATGCCATTTTTTCCACCCCTGTCCAGGACATTTTTTTTTAATTAAGTTTATAGGGGTAACATTGGATAATACAATTATATAATTTTCAGGTATACATTATAATTTGACATCTGTATATTCTATTGTTTGTTTACCACCCAAAGTCCAGTTTCCTTCAGCTACCATATATTTGATCCCCTATACCCACTTCAACCTCCCCCTCCCACCGCATATTTGACCCCATTTACCCTAACTCTCTCCTCCTCCCACAGCCCCTACCCTCTGGTAACCACTAGTCTATAGTACATGTCCATGAGTCTCTGTTTGTCCTGTTCATTTGTTGCTTTTAGGTTTATATCCCACATATAAGTGATATCATGTGATTTTCAACTTTTTTTGTCTGGTTTATTTTGCTTGGTATAGTTATCTTGAGGTGTGTCCATGTTGTCGCAAATGTCAATATTTCATCACTTCTTATGGCTGAGTAATATTCCATTATATATATGTACCGCAGCTTCTTCAGCCAATTATCTATCATATGGCACTTCAGGTGCTTCCACGTCCTGGCCACAGTGAATAATGCTGCTATGAACATCGGTGCACAAATGTCTTTTCGGATATGGGTTTTCAAGACTTTGGGGTAAATATCCAGTAAAAAGATGGCTGGATCATATGGTAGATCAATTCTTAGCTTTTTGAGGAACCTCCATACTGTTTTCCACAGTGGCTGTCCCAATTTGCAGTCCTACCAGCAGGGTATGAGGGTTCCTTTTTCTCCACATCCTCTCCAACATTTGTTATTACTTGTCCTGTTGATTATAGCTATTATAACAGGTGTGAGATGGTGTCTCATTGTGGTTTTGATTTGCATTTCCCTAATAGCTAGTGAAGTTGAGCATCTTTTCGTATGTCTGTTGGCCATTTGTTTGTCTTCTTGGGAGAAATCTCTGTTCAGGTCCTCTGTTCATTTTTTAATTGGATTCTTTGTTTTTTTTTGTTGTTGTTGAGTTGTATGAGTTTTTGTTTATTTTGGATTTTAGTCCCTTATTGGAGGA
>NW_006433133.1:990066-1005896 GCF_000325575.1 Pteropus alecto | reverse complement strand
TTTTAGCTTTTACTTCTCTTGCCTTTGAGGTCAAACCAATAAAATCTTCTTTAAGTCCAAGGTCTTTGACTTTAGTTCTTACATTTTCTTCTATGCATTTTATTGTTTCAGGTCTTATATTCAGGTCCTTAAACCATTTTGTGTTAATTATAATGTGTGATGATAGAAAACATTCCAGTTTCTGTCTTTTGCAGGTGGCTTTCATGTTTTCCCAGAACCATTTATTGAAGAGGCTTTCCTTGTTCCACTATATGTTTCTGGCATTTATGTCAAAAATTATTTGCCCATATAAACATGAGTTTACTTCTGGACTCTCGATTCTGTTCTACTCATCCGTGTGTCTGTTTTTTCTGCCAATACCATGCCATTTTGATTATTGTTGCTTTGTAGTATAATATGATGTCAGGCAAGTCATGTCTCCAGCCTTGTTCTTTTTTCTCAAGATGGCTTTGGCAATTTTGGGTTTTGTGCTTCCATACACATCTGATGATTTTTTCTTCTATTTCTGTCAAAAATGCCGATGGGATTTTGATGGGGATTGCATTAAAGCTGTATAATGCTTTAGGTAATAAGGTCATTTTCACTATGTTGGGTCTTGCATTCCAAGAAGAATATCTTTCCATTTTTTTGTATCTTTTTAATTTCTTTTAATAGGGTCTTATAGTTTTTGTTATATACGTCCTTCACGTATTTCATTAGATTTATTCCTAGAAATTTCATTATTTTTGTTGCAATTGAAAAAGGAATTATTTCTTTCACTTCTTTTTCTGACACTTCATTGTTAGAGTATAAAAACGCTATGGATTTTCGAACATTGATTTTGTATCCAGACTTTACTGTATTTGCTTATTGTTTCTAGTAGTGTTCTTGTGGAGTCTTTAGGGTTTTCTATATAGAGAATCATGTAATCCTCAAATGGTGACAATTTGACTTCGTTGATTCCTATTTGAATACCTTTTATATCTTTTTCTTGTCTGATTGCACTTGCTAGGGCCTCCAATGTTGTATTGAATAACAGTGGTGATAGTGAACAGTTCTGTTTTGTTCCTGATTTAGAGAATATTTTTTTTAATTTTTTCACCCTTAAGTATAATGTTGGCTAAGGATTTGTCATATATAGCTATTATTATGTTAAGGTAATTTCCTTTTATACTGATTTTGTTAAGTGTTTTGATCTAAAATGGATGCTGTACCTTGTAAAAAGCTTTTCTGCATCTATTGATATGATCATATAAATCTTATTTTTAATTTGTTTATGTGGTGTATCACATTAATCAATTTGCATATGTTTAAACATCCTTGTGCCCCTGGGATGAAGCCCACTTGATCACAACGTATAATCTTTTTAATATGTTTCTGTATTTGGTTCTGTATTTATTTAGGACATTTGCATCTGTGTTCATGAGAGATATTGGTTTGTAGTTTTCTTTTTTTGTGTTATCTTTACCAGGTTTTGGTATCAGGGTAATATTGGCCTTATAAAATGAGTTAAGAAATATTGCCTCTTCTTTGATTTTTTGGAAGAGTTTGAGCAGAAGAGGTATTAAATCTTCCTTGAATGTTTGCTAGAATTCACTACTGAAGACATCTGGTCCTGGACTTTTACTTTTGGGTAGAT
The DNA here is from genome assembly GCF_000325575.1 of Pteropus alecto. Taxonomy (NCBI): domain Eukaryota; kingdom Metazoa; phylum Chordata; class Mammalia; order Chiroptera; family Pteropodidae; genus Pteropus; species Pteropus alecto. The sequence goes on along the minus strand of NW_006433133.1, from coordinate 1,004,278 downwards.
TTTTGATAATTGTTTCAATTTCCATACTGCTGGTCTATTTAGATATTCCAGTTTTTCTTGATTCAGTCTAGGAAGTGTCTATCTTTCTGAGACTTTATCCATTTCTTCAAGGTTATTAAATTTGGTGTTATATAATTTTTTCATAGTATTATTGTATGATCCTTTGTAGTTCTGCAGTGTCTGTTATCATTTCTCCTCTTTCATCCATGATATTGTTTATTTGCGTACTTTCTCTTTTTACTTAAGTGAGTCTAGCCAGGGTTTTATTGAGTTTATTAACCTTCTTAGGGTTAACCAGCTCTGTTGTATTTATTTTTTCCTATTTTTTTTTCAATTTCATTTAATTCTGCTCTAATTTTGATTATTTCTTTTCTTCTGCTGACTTTAGGCTTTATTTCTTTTTCCTTTTCTATTTTTTTTTTTTAAGATGAAGCATTATATTTTTTTTTATTTGGGTTCGTTCTTGTTTTTGAGATAGGCTTTTAATGACATGAACTTTTCTTATTACCTCTTTGCCATATCTCAAACTTTTTGATATGTTTAATTATCATTACCATTTGTTTCTATGTGTCTGTTGATCTCTCTTTTTACTTCTTCTCTAATCCAGTAATTCTTCAGTAGAATGTTGTTTAATCTCCAAGTATTTTTGGTTCATCCCTCTTTCTTTTTAGAGTTGATCTCCAGATTTAAAACATTATGATCAGAGAATATTGTTGTTATGATTTCAAACCTATTATATTTCCTATGGCTCTGTGTTCTTATATGGTCAATCCTTGAGAATGTTCCACGTGCACTATAGAAGAATGTATAAGCATATCTTTGAGGATGAAAGGTTCTGTCAATGTCAATTTTGTCCACTTGGTCTGAAGTGTCATTTAAGGATGTCATTTCCTTCCTGATTTTCTGTTTGGATGATCTGTCCATATCTGACAGTGGGGTATGTAGGTCCCCTACTATGATAGTGTTTTTGTCTGTTTCTCTCTTTAGTTATGTTAGTATTTGCTTTATAAATCTTGGTGCTCCATAATTGGGAGCATAGATATCAATAAATGTTATGTCTTCTTGGTGTATGATTCCCTTTATCATTATGAAATGTCCCTCAGTATCTTTCTTTACTTTTTTTTTATTTTGAAATCTATTTCATCCTATAATAGTACCACTACTCTCACTTTTCTCTGAATGTCATTTCTATGAAATATCATTTTCCATTATTTCACTTTGTGTCTATATTGGTCCTTGGAGCTGAGATGTGTCTCCTGGAGGCAGCATATGGTTGGATTTTGTTTTTTGATCCAATCTTCAACTTTGCCTTCTTTATTGGAGAGTTCAGTCCACTTACATTTAGGATAATTATTGAAATATTGGGTTTTCCTATAGCCATTTTATCTTTTGCTTTCTGGTATTTTGTTGTTTCCATTGCTTCCTTGTCCTTGTGTTTCTGTTTTCTTTATTTTGGTTGGTTTTTGTGTTTTTTCCCTCTGGTTCTTCTTGTTTTCTGTTATATACTTCAGTTCTGAATCTTTGGCATGTGGTTACCATTACAAATATGTAAAGGATAGTTATATATACACAGTCATCTATTTTCTTCTCCATATGCCTTATCTCCATTCCCCTTTGCAAATTTGGATCTTTGAATGCTCCCCTTTTCAGTCCTTGTTATCTCAATTCGTTCCTATGTATGCTGAACATTCATTATTATCTTGCTATAGCAATTCTCTTGTTATTGTTTTAGATTATAATGCCCTGTTCTTAGTAAAGGTTGCACTTCTCTGCTTCTATTCATTTCTCACTTGTAAGGTTTGCTCTGAGAAGTTCAACAATAATCTAACGGATTTTCCTTTATAGGTTACCATCTTCTTTTCCCTGACTGCCCTAAGAATTCTTTCTTTTTCATTGATTTTTGATAATTTTAATATGATGTGTCTTGGAGAAGGATTTTTGGGGTTGAGATAATTGGATGTTCTGTTGACTTCTTGAAATCCAAGCTCCAGTTCATTTCTTGGATTTGGGAAATTCTCATCAACTATTTGTCTGACGATGCTTTCTAATTCCTACTCTTTTTCCTCCCCTTTGAGAATGTCCATTACTCTTATGTTTCCTCTCCTGATGGTATCAGCTAGTTCTTGTATTTCTCTCATTATTTTTCATTCTTCAGTTTTTTTCTTCTTACTTCTGATTTATTTCTAGATTACTGTCTTTGATATCACTGATCCTTTCTTCCATTTGGTCAACTTTATTTCCTAAGGTTGCTATTTTATTCTTCATTTCATTTAATTTGTTTTTCATCTTAAGAAGTTCTATTTCATTCTGTAAGAGCTTCAGTCTCCTTTCTAAAGCACTCATTCTGCTGATAGAGTTGTATTTTCTATTTTTTTGAATTATTTTGGATCTCCCTGAGTTTTTTCAGAGTGCCATCCTGAATTCTCTATCATTTACATTGCATATTTCTATGTCTTTAAGCTTATTTTCTGGAGATTTTTCTTTTTCTTTCTGAGTTCCTTTTTACCTTGCTTTCTCATGGTGTTTGTTGAACTATTTCTCTGCCTGGTCATTAATAGAAATGTATTCTGCTATTCTTTTCCAGAAAGAAGATTTATTATATCAAGGTCTTTCATTAGCCTGTTGCTAAGAAGGTGTTTTCTTTTGATTTCCAGTATGTGGTATCTGAATCTCTTGGATCTCTGCTTTATATAAAGCCTTAAAAATGACTTTTTATTTTCTGATAGACATTTAATCACGCTTACTACCTTCAGTCTCAATCCCTGTTAGTGACAGTTTTGTTGGCATTTGCTTATGTTCTCCTGAGGCTCCATGGTGTTTGTCTTGGAGGATATGAGGGAGCTTCCCTCTTGGTTGGGCTCAGCCTTGCATTTTGCAGCCACGGCTGGTAATAATAAACTGTTGCTTCTCTGCTATCCCTACTTCTCTGCTTTCTTCTATGATCCCTGAGAACTGCCTTCGCATGGAGCTCATACCTCTCTCTAGCAGGAGTGTCTGGGGGAACCGCCGCACCTTCTCCCCTCCCTCTCCTCCTGCATGGAGCTCTGGATGAGAGAAGTAGATTCTTTGTTTCTCCCGGTCTACTGCCCAACTCCTCGAGTTCTGACCTATGGAAGCTCTTATTCACAGATCACTTGCTCAGATGTTCTTATGTGCAGGAATGTTTTTTGTTGAGTTTTAGATGTTCAGCTCATTTTTCTTTCAAGGGGAGCAATCTAGGGACATTTCTCACTCCATCATGTTTCTCACATCCTCCATAAAATTATATTTATAATATTGCTGCTTCTGATATTGATTTTTTCATAGAGTAAAATAAAGTTTCCTTTTTTGAAGAACTCCAAATATCAAATAAAAGTTCACCTTCCTATCTATGTCATATATTTAAAACTAATTTACAAGAAGTTAAAGATCGAAGTATTAGAAGGGACAGAAAAAAAGTCGCTAACTGAAACGAATTAGAGAAAGAAGTTGCACATATTCTTCAAGTCTTCTATCAGCTCCTAATCAGGCTGTTGAAGAATTTCAGATCCCTGTTGGACAGTGCTTTCTTTTTGAAGATCAAATTTTACCTCCTATCCCATTTGCATCATATCATTCTATTCAGCTCATGTAGGGACATGAACACCATGTACATCTTGAAAATTCTTGGTGTATTATGTTGACATTAAAAATCAATTTTTGATGACAGAAATCAGAATAATATTTATCTGAATGGTGGTAGAGGTTTGCAGGACAGAGTAACTGACTGCAAGTAATTGTAAGGGAATTTTCTGGGGTAATGGAATTTTTTTTTTATTTGATCTGGGTCATATTAAGGTGTGTGTGTGTGTGTGTGTGTGTGTGTGTGTGTGTGTGTATGAAAATTCATTTGTTTTTACACTCAGGATTGGTGTATTTACTCTTTATAAATTTGACCTCAGTAAAGTATTAACAAAAATATATAAGATAATATGAATTAAAGAATATCTTGATCCATGCTTTCCCATCATATTTATAACAAAGTCCAAATATTTTACAATGGCTTATGGAATTCTACATAACTTCATTTCTATATGTCTCTCCATCTTCCTTTCCTGACACTCTTTTCTTTGTTCACTTTGTTTTTGCCATGCGATTCTTGCTGTTCTATGAACTACATACTGAGCATATTTACTCATCTTGAGATATTTATATTTGCTGTTTACTCTTCTTGGAACACTCTCCTTCCAGATAGTTGCATGATTGACTTCTCGATTTCACTGAGGTTTCTGATCAATTGTCACCTTTTCATAAAGGTCTTTCCTTGCCAATCTACCCTTAGTCTGTCTTATTTTTTTCATAGCACATGTTTATATTCCACATTATATATTTATTTGTTTGGTGTTTATTTTATCTCTCCCTATGGTAGTTAAAAGTAAGCTAACCAATATAAAAATAGACCCAAACAGGTGATGTCTCAAAAGACAGAATTTTATTTCTTCCCTACCTAGCAGTCCCACATGGCTGTTTAGATTTCATCTCTATTCAGCAGTACCTATCATCCTGGGATTTTCAATTCCATAGAGCCTCACTCTCTTCTGCACTCAGGTAGCCAAAGAGAAAGGAGTATGGAAGAGAATACATTAATAATTTTATGGACCAAACCTGAAATTATCACATTTCATTTTTACTTACACTCTGTTGGCTAGAACTCAGTCATATGCCCATCTAAATGCAAGAGAGATTAGAAAATATGATCTAGTTTTAGGCCAGAAAGAATAGAAAATAGGAAATAGTAATCAACAAGGAGTTTCACCACACTATTTCAAATGAAATACATGCCTCATGCTGCAAGGATCTTGTCTGTTTGCTCACTACAGTGTTCCCAACTTCTAAAACAGAAAAGATACATATTATATATTTAATAAATAAATTCTGAGTGAATAAATAGATATCAGTGAAACATAATATAACAAGATTGCCTACTTGAAGGAAAACAGCTCCAAATTTACTCAGTTCTCCCAATTTTGGTCACAAATATTCCTGAAGGGGTGTGTCACTCATTTATAAAAATCACTGTGAGCACTATACTGCTTTTCACATTTTACACTCATATCCCTCCAAATACAGAGATAATACAAATTTCTTAAGCAAAAGATCTAAGGTATGTAAAAATGCATTTTCTTTGTCTATGACTCAAAGAAATCTATAGTCTGAATTTTCATTACACCTGAGAATAGAAAATATATTCTTAGTCAATTCTTGTTAAACTGATTAACATCCTGTTAAAACACAGTTAATTCAGGATTTTCCCTCTTCAACATTCTTCCTAGCAACATCTATGTTCCAGGAACCTTATGTAATATGAAATCTGGTTTCCAGTTGGCATCTTTTCATATTTTATTCTCTGAGACTACCTATTCTTTTTCTTGTCTCTCATTATTCCTCCAGATTAGCATGTGTCAAGAAGTCTTCATTCCCATATCTTCCACTCAACTTTGCTCTATAGAATTCCCTCATTACAACTTCGAGACCTTTTCAGGTCTGTCAACTTGTTCTTTTTTTTTCCATTTAGCTATTTTCAAGCATGGTGAAAATTGGCTTCTTTATTTTTCTAATTTGGGACTGAAGAAAACTCAGTGAGACTACCCCAGGTGCTATAGCTGCTTCTGATCTGTTCTCATACAGCCTCTCAGGGTTCCATATATCAAGAAGAACACAGGTTCCTTACCCTCTTGGATTCTTGGAGTAAGATATTACAACAGCTTATAAGTCTATTTCTTGCCTTTTAACACTCTGTTGTTTAACCTTTCTTTCTCCAAATCATTCAGGAGCCATGGCCAAAGGGGTAGAAGGAGGCAAGGACAAAATCCATTTCCTGTGGACTAAGCAGGCCTGTTCTATACATTCAAATAAAAAGAAAATTCTTGAGTGTTGGTCTTTCTTTAGCTCTCCTCTCATCTCTTTTTCTGGTTTGTGGAATCTTCATGAAGTTTAAACAAGATAGTAATTTTTATACAGTTTTTATAATTTTTTTTTGTTTGTGCTATAGACATTACTTTCAAACTCATAGTTTAGACTTTTAAAATGCAAAAATTCTATTAATTATCATGTTGGGGTGCTTATTGGATGACTATGTTTGTACATGTGAACAGACATGTACAGAGAAAACAGACTTTGTAGTGCCTGAAGTATATAAAATTTGGGCACTCTCTTTTAAGAAAAATAATACAGATTTAGAAATATAAAAATGATTATGAAAAGTAGCATTTAGAATATTAAGAATAAAAAAGAAGTCAACAGAAATTATAAATATTAAAAATCTGAGTGTATTAGTCAGCGTTCTCCAGAAAAATAGAACCAATAGGATGGAGATATATATATATATATATATAATTTATTATAGAAATTGGCTCGCTCGCTTATGGAAGTCAAAAAGTCCAACAATCTGCCATGTGCAAGCTAGAGAATCAGGAAAACTAGTGATGGAATTTGGTCCAAGTCCAAAGGCCTGAGAACCAGGATAGCTGATGCTGCAACTCCCATTCTGAGGTCAAAGGCCTGACAATCTCAGGAGGGGGTGTGTCAGTGTAAATTCCAGAGTCTGAAAGCTGAGAACCAGTAACTATTTTCTGAAGACAAGAGAAGATTGTTGTCCCAGATCAAGAAAGGCGAGAGGGAATTCACCCTTCTATGAACTTCTTGTTCTATTCTATCCCCCAAAAGATGGGATGATGCCCATCGACATCAGTGATGGCAGATCTTACTCAGTCTACTGATTTAGATTCTAATCTCTTTCAGAAACACCTTCACAAACACATCTGGAAATAATGTTTTACCAGCTGTTTGAGCATCATTTAGCCCAGCCAAGTTGACACATAAAATTAACCATAATACTGACAAATAATACCAAAATTATTTTTAAAAAAACAGAAAAAATATAAAAATATATTAATTAACTGCCTGACAAACCTATAGTATATATTTTTCCTATGGCTTTTTGGCTAAAAATATTTTCTTTATACTTTTTATATACTCATAGCACCTAGCAGTGTTTTTCAAGGCCTAGGTACACAGGGAGTACTTAAAAAATATGTTTATTGAACTATAATTTACTTCTTTTAGCATACAGCTCTAAGCATTTTGACAAATGTGCACTATTGTGTAGACGTCATCAAAATCAAGATACATAATATTTCTATCAGCTCAAAAACTTCCTCATGCCCTGTCATAATCCATTCAGGCTGTCATAATATAATATCACAGATTGAGTGGCTTATAAACAACATAAATATATTTCTTACCGTTCTAGAGGCTGGGAAGTCCAAGATCAAGGTGTTGGCTAATTTAGTATTTGGTGAGATTTTGTTCTCTAGAATGTCGTCTTTTTGCTGTAACCTCACATGGCATGTCAGAAGAGGCAAGGGAGTTTTTGGAGGCCTCTTTTGTAAGAACACAAATTCCACTCATGAGGGTTCTACCTTCATAACCTAATCATCTCCCAAATGCACCACCAGCTGATGCTATCACCTTGGGGGTTAGGATTTCAACATTTGAATTTTTAGAGACAAGAACAATCAAACCATAGCATGCCCTTTGTAGTTAAAACCTCCTCTCATTTCCTGTACCTAGCAACCATTTGTCTTCTGTTTCCATTGCAACAACAAACACAAAACCCACTTCAACTCCTGACAAGATTCACTCAACACTACACAATACAGGCCTAGCAGAGGAAGAAGCATCCTCATTTCTGGGAATAACTTCTATCTATATCAGACTGTATTGTTGTACACATGATATTCAGTACTCAATTCAAAGTGATAAGACACCACATAAAGAGAGGGGGACTAACAAGTTTCAAAGCAGTCAACAAACCAGTTTCAGAACTGAACCTGATGATAGAATTATAAAATAGAAATTTAAAAATAATCATGATTAATTATAGTAAAGGCTCTAGTGGAAATGACAGACAATATGAATAGATGTAGAATTTCAGCAGAAAGAAACTATATCAAATTGAAAATAGTCATGGGGATGTAGAGTACAGCACAAGGAATATAATCAATAATATTGTAATAACTACATATGGTACCAGGTAGATACTAGACTAATTAGGGGATCACCTTGTAAATTATATAAATGTCTAACCGCCATGCTGTATACCTGAAACTAAACTAAACTAAAGTAAATAAAACAAAATTAAATTAAATTTTAAAAAATGCTAGGCCGAAATAATTTGATAATAGAAATGAAGGATATTTTCAATTGCTCTTTAAGTATACTAAAACTAGCTGAGGAAAATAAATCAATGAGTTAGAGTATAAGTCAGTATAAATTACCCAAATTTCATCTTTATGTAATATACCTAGAAAGTATTCTTGAATTGTAAACTTAAAACTTATTTGATTTTATTAACCAATGTCACCCCAATAATTTTAATAAAAAATTCCCAAATTGATATACAGAGGGAAAAGTGAGGAAAAAAGAATGAAGCATCTTAGAATTTTGGAACAATATCAAAGTCTAACATCTGAGTAGTCAGAATCATATAAGAAGAGAGAGAGAATAGAGAAGAAGGAATATTTGAAGATATAATGACAGAAAACTTACTAAAAATAAGGTCATCATGCCATAAATCTAAGAACTTCAGAGAAGCCCAAGCAAGATTAAAAAGAACAAGCCTAGAATCATCATATTCAAACTGTTTAAACCCAATGATTAAGAAAAAAGGTGCATTCTATACTGAAGAAGTAAGAATATAATTAGATTAGATATTTCATCAGGCACTATACAACCAAGAACACAATGTGATGGCATCTTTAAAGTAATCAAAGAAAATTATCATCAAAAAATATCTTTTCAAGAGTTTGGAGAAGCATGGTGGAGTGAGAGATGTCTCCAGATCTCTCCCCTTGAAACAACAATAAACTGAACATCTAAAAACTCAACAAAAAATACCCAAACTGCACACCAGCATGTCTGAGAGTAGGATCTGCGCATACGAGCTACCTAAGGTCAGAACCCCGGGTGTCCATCCATGGACTGGGAGAAATAAAGAAGCTGCCTCTCACAGATGCAGGGACTCTGAGTAGGAGGAAGGGGAGAAGAGAATGTGCAGGGAGTTCCCTAAACAGCTCTGCCTGGGAATGCTGTGAGCTCCACATGGCTGGCAGCAGTGCCCAGTCATCAGGGCAGTAAGCAGAAAAGCAGGAAGGCAGAGAAGCAACAGTTGATTCTTACCATCCATGGTTATAAAATTGAGGCTGAGCTGCAGCCCGATTCCCCAACTCAGAGGGCCCTTCCTCTCATATCCTCCGAGACCAAACACCGTGGAGCACAGGGGAATCTGAACAAACAATAACGAAACTGTCACTAACACGGATAGGGACTGAGACTGAGAGTAGTGAACATGATTAAACATCTACAAGGAAAAAAAAGGCATTATTAAGCCTTTATATAAAGCAGGGATCCAAGAGGTTTAGACACTACCTACTGGAAAACAAAAGAAAAGAGCCTTCTTTGCAACAGGCTAAAGAAAGAACTTTATATAATTAATCTTCTTTCTGGAAAACAGAAGAATACAGTTCCAATAATGTCCAGGTGGAGAAAGGGTCCATTAAATATCATGAACAACCAAAGTGACAAGGCATCTCAGAAAGAAAGAGAAAAATCTACAGAAAATGAGCTCACACACATAGAAATATCTGACTTAAATGACAGAGAATTCCAGGAGGTACTTCTGAAAAAACTCAATAGGTTCCAAAAAAAAAAAGAAAAAAAAAAAAAAAAAAAAAAAACAAGTATATGAGCAGAATGAGTTCTTAGCAAGGAGACTGAAAACCTCTAAAAGAACAGAATAGATCTTCTGGAGATAAAAAACACATTGCAAGAGTTGAAAAATGAAATAGCTAGCTCGGGAAATAGAGTCGACAAAATGGAAGAAAGGATTAGTGATATCAAAGACAGAAATCTAGAAATAAGTCAGAAGGAAGAAGAGAGGAACTGAAGAATGAAAATGAATGAATAATGAATGAGAAATACAAGAACTAGCTGACACTATCAAGAGAGGAAACATAAGAATCATTATTGAAGAAGAGGAAAAGAAGCAGGGACTAGAAAGCATTTTCAGACAAATAGTTGATGAGAGTTTCCCAAATCTAAGGAATAAGCTGGAGCATGGAATTCAAGAAGTCAATAGAACACCCAATTATCTCAACCCAAAAAGGCCTAGACCAAGACACATTGTATTAAAATTATCAAAAATCGATGACAAAGACAGAATTCTCAGAGAAGCCAAGGGAAAAGAAGACGGTAACCTATAAAGTAAAGCACATTAGATTATTGTTGGACTTCTCAGCGCAAACCTTACTAGACAGAAAGGAATGAAATCAATTATTTAATCTATTAAATGAAAGGAAATACTAGCCTAGAATAATGAATCCAGCTAAGCTCTCCTTTAGATATGAAGGAGAAATTAAGACCTTTCCAGACATACAAAAATTGAGGGAATTCTCCACTAATAGGCCTGCACTACAGGAAATACTAAAAGAAGTCAGCTCACCAAAAACAAAATGAAAACAAAAAATATATATATATAATTAGGAGTAGTGTGACTATTAGGAAAAAAGAAGCGAACAGTGCAAACTTTATGAAGAACAGGGCATTATAAGCTTAAGCAATAAGCTTAAGCAATAAGAGGAGAATTGCTACAGCAATATACAGCATGCATAGGGAGAAATTGAGACAACAATGATGGAAAAGGGTAGGATTCAAGGATCCAAATTCAAATAGGGGAATGGAGATAAGACATGCACAGAAGAAAATGGTCACAGTGTATATGTAACTATCCTTTACATATTCATAATGGCAACCACATGCAAAAGATTCAGAACTGAAGTATATATATAAAATAAGAAGAACTAGAGGGAAAACCCACCAAAATAAAGAAAACAGAAACTCAAGGACAAGGAAGCAATGGAAACACCGAACTACCAGAAAGCTAAAGATAAAATGGCTATAAGAAGACCTCATATTTCAATAATCACCCTGAATGTAAATGGACTGAACTCACCAATAAAAAGACACAGATTTTCAGAATGTATCAAAAAACAAAACCCAGCCTTATGCTGCCTCCAGGAGATACATTTCAGCTCTAAAGACAAATGTAGACTCAAAGTTAAAGGGTGGAAAATGATATTTAAGCAAATGGCAGTCAAATAAAAGTGGAAGTAGTGGTACTAATATCAGATAAAATAAACTTCAAAATAAAAATGTAAAAAAAGATATTGAGGGGCACTTCATAATGATAAAGTAAATCATGCACCAAGAAGACATAACACTTATTAATATCTTTGTTCCTAAATAAGGAGCCCCCAAATATGTAAAGCAATGACTAACAGAACTAAAGGGAGAAACAGACTAAAACACTATTGTAGTAGTGGACCTAAATTCCCCACTGCCAGAAATGGACAGATCATCCAACAGAAAATCAATAAGGAAGTAAAGTCCTTAAATGACACATTAGATCATCTGGACATAATTGATATTTAAAGAGCCTTCCATCCCCAAACAGCTGCTTATACATTCTTCTCTAGTGCATATGGAACATTCTCAAGGATTGACAACATACTGGGTAACAGAGATAGCCTCAGAAAATATAAGGGGGTTGAAATAATACCAACTGTATTCTCTTTTTATAATGCTTTGAAACTAGAGATCAACTGCAAAAAGAAAGGAAGAACCACAAATACATAGGGATTAACCAACATGCTACTAAAGAATAACTGGGTCACAGAAGAAATTAAAAGAGAGACCAAGATATACATAGAAACAAATGATATTGATAGTAAAACATATCAAAACTGGATCAGAGAAGAAATAAAAAGAGAGATCAAGAGATACATTGAAATGAATAATAATGATAGTATAATATATCAAAACTTTTGGGACATGGGAAAAGAAGTCATAAGAGGAAAGTTCATATCACTACAGGCCAATCTTCAAAAACAAGAAAGAGCCCAGATAAACAACTTAATGCTTCATCTTAAAAAAACTAGGAAATGAAGAACAAATAAAGCCTACAGTCAGTAGGAGGAAAGAAATAATCAAAAGTAGAGCAGAAATAAATGAAATTGAAAACAATAACAACAAAAAAAGAAAACAATAGAAAAAATAAATGCAACGAAGAGCTGTTTTCTTGAAAAGGTTAATAAAATTGACAAGTTCCTGGCTAGACTCACTAAAGAAAAAAGAGAAAGGATACTAATAAACAAAATCAGGGATGAAAGAGGGGAAATTATGACTGACATCGCAGAAATACAAAGGATCATACAAGAATACTATGAAAAAGTATATAACATCAAATTTAATAACCTAGAAGACATGGACCAGGACTTAGAAAAATAAAACTTTCCTAGACTGAATCAAGAACAACTGGAAAATCTAAATAGATTAATCAGCAGTATGAAAATGAAATAATCATCAAAAACCTACCAAGAAGTAAAATTCAAGGACCAGATAGCTTCACCAGTGAATTCTACCTAACATTCAAAGAAGAGTTAATATCTATTCTCCTCAAACTCTTCCAAAAAATCAAAGAGGAGACAATACTTCCTAACTCATTTAATGAGGTCAATATTACTCTAGTACCAAAATCTCATAAAGACAACACACATAAAAGAAAACTACAGACCAATATCTCTGATAAACACAGATGCAAAAATCCTAAATAAGATACTAGCGAAACAAATACAGAACCATATTAAAAAGATTATACACCACGATAAATTGAGCTTCATCTCAAGGGGACAGGAATATTTCAACATACGCAAATTGATTAATGTGATACACCATTTAAACAAATTAAAAAATAAGAATCATATGATCATATCAATAGAAGCAGAAAAGACCTTTGACAAGATACAGCATTCATTTATCATCAAAACACTTAACAAAATTGTTACAGAAAGAAAGTGCCTTAACATAATCAAGGGCATATATGATAAATCCTTAACCAACCTTATACTTAATGGAATGGTGAAAAACTATAAACCTTCTCTCTAAGTTCTGGAACTAGATAAGGCTCTCCACTATCGCAACTGTTATTCAAAATGACATTGGAGGTCCTAGTGAGTGCAATCAGACAAGAGAAAGATATAAAAGGCATCCAAAGAGGAAACAAAAAAGTCAAACTCACTATTTGAGGATGACATGATTCTCTAAATAGAAAGCCCTAAAGAATTCACAAGAACACTACTAGAAACAATAAGGAAATACAATAAAGTCTCTGAATACAAAATTAATGTTCAAAAATCCATAGCATTCGTATACTCTAATAATGAAGTGTCAGAAAAGGAAGTGGAAAAAATAATTCCTTTTGCAATTGCACAAAAAAGAATAAAATATCTAGGAATAAATTTAACAAAACATGTGACAGACCACTATAATGAAAACTACAAGAACCTTTTAAAATAAATCGAAAAAGATAGAAAGAAATGGAAAAATATTCTGTTCTTGGATTGGAAAAATCAACATAGTTAAAATGGCCATATTACCTAAAGCATCATATAGATTTAATGCGATCCGCATCAAAATCCTATTAATATTTTTTTAAAGAAATAGAAGAAAATATAATCGGATTTATATAGAAGCACAAAAGACCCCGAATTGCCAAAGGCAATCTGAGAAAAAAGAATGAGGCTGGAGGCATCACGCTGCCTGACTTCAAATTATATTACAAAGCGACATTAATCCAAATTGCATAGTATTGGCAGCAAAACAGACACCTGGACCAGTGGAATACAAGCGAGAATCCAGAAGTAAACCTATATTTATATGGGCAAGTAATTTTTGACAAAAAAGCCAAAAACATACAGTGGAGAAGGGAAAGTCTCTTCAATAAATGGTGCTGGGAAAATTGGAAGGCTACCTGTAAAAGAATGAAACTAGACTGCTGTCTATCACCACACAACATAATTAACTCAAAATAGATTAAGGACCTAAATATAAGACCGGAATCAACAAAATGCAAAGAAGAAAACAGGAACTAAACGCAAGGACCTTGTACTTAAAGAGGATTTTATGAATTTAACCTCAAAGGCAAGGGAAATAAAAGCGAAAATAAATGAATGGGACTACATCAAACTAAAAAGCTTCTGCTGTCGAGGTAAAGAGACAATGATCCAAATGGGAAAATATGTTTGCAAGCAACACCTCCAATATGGATCTAATATCTAAAATATACAAAGAACTCATA
>NW_006433133.1:989057-989987 GCF_000325575.1 Pteropus alecto | reverse complement strand
AAAAAAAAAGGGGAAGAGGACCAGAACAGACACTTCTTCCTAGAGGACATACAAATGTCCAGCAAATATTTGAAAAGATGCTCAGCTATTAGGGAAATGCAAATCAAAACCACAGTAAGATACCATCTCACACCTATTAGAATAGCTATAATCAACAGGACAACTAATAACAAATGTTGGCGAGGATGCAGAGAAAAAGGAACTTTCATACACTGTTGGTGGGACTGCAAATTGTTAAAGCCACTATGGAAAACAGTATGGAGGTTCCTCAAAATCTAAGAATTGATCTACCATATGATCCAGCCATCTTTTTACTGGATATTTACCCCAAAGTCTTGAAAACCCATATCCAAAAAGACATTTGTGCATCGATGTTCATAGCAGCATTATTCACCGTGGCCAGGACGTAGAACCAACTGAAGTGTCCTATGATAGATAATTGGCTGAAGAAGCTGTGGTACATATATACAATGGAATATTACTCAGCCATAAGAAGAGATGGAGTACTGCCATTTGTGACAACCTGGATGGACCTCGCTATAATCATGCTAAGCGAAATAAGACAGACTGAAAAAGTTGAAAATTACATGATATCACTTATGTTTGGTATATAATCCTAAAAGCAACAAATCAAGAGGATAAAGAGTGACTCATGGACATGGACAATGGACTGTTGGTTATCAGAAGGTAGGGGGTGGGGAAGGAGTGGTGAGGTACATGGGGCAAAGGGGTTCAAATATTGGGGGGTTGGTGGAGGGTGAAGTGAGTAAAGGGGATCAAATATATAGTAACTGAAAGAAACTGGACTCTGGGTGGTAATCGCACAATAGAATATATAGATGTGAAATTATAATGTACACCTGAAAATTATATAATTGTATTAACCAATGTTACCCTAATAAACTTAATAAACAAATAAAATAAATTTTA
>NW_006433133.1:974325-979742 GCF_000325575.1 Pteropus alecto | reverse complement strand
ATATCCAAAAAGACATTTGTGCATCGATGTTCATAGCAGCATTATTCACCGTGGCCAGTACGTAGAACCAACTGAAGTGTCCTATGATAGATAATTGGCTGAAGAAGCGGTGGTACATATATACAATGGAATATTACTCAGCCATAAGAAGAGATGGAGTACTGCCATTTGTGACAACCTGGATGGACCTCGCTATAATCATGCTAAGCGAAATAAGACAGACTGAAAAAGTTGAAAATTACATGATATCACTTATGTTTGGTATATAATCCTAAAAGCAACAAATCAAGAGGATAAAGAGTGACTCATGGACATGGACAATGGACTGTTGGTTATCAGAAGGTAGGGGGTGGGGAAGGAGTGGTGAGGTACATGGGGCAAAGGGGTTCAAATATTGGGGGGTTGGTGGAGGGTGAAGTGAGTAAAGGGGATCAAATATATAGTAACTGAAAGAAACTGGACTCTGGGTGGTAATCGCACAATAGAATATATAGATGTGAAATTATAATGTACACCTGAAAATTATATAATTGTATTAACCAATGTTACCCCAATAAACTTTAAAAAAGTCAAGAATTCTCTGAAAAAAAAAAAGAATTTATTATAGACTAAAAAAATGGTTAAAGAATGAATTTATTTCAAGAAAAGAATATTTTATCCAGTCTTCCATGCCTAAGGACTATATCAGCCAATAGCTTGGATATATACATATATACAAAACAATAAAGATCCATTGATATAATTAAAATGAATTTTTTTTTAAAAAGTACATTTTTTTAATCACTCTAAAATACAAGCTGATTTTGTAATTTAAAAGTAGTAACAATGTATTTAGTGTTTTTAACAAATATAGAAATAAAATATATAACAACAGCACAAACAAGGACAGAAGGATTGAAACATACATTTATACAGTTCTTACAGGAATATGATAATTGTGTGATAAACTAAAAATATATAAAGTAAAGCTAGAAAAATCACTCCATTTTTTTAAGGAGTAAAAATAAGCCAATAGTATAAACAATGGTAATAATAAATACTCAATTCAAAGCAGGTAGAAAAAAAAAGAAACAAGAGAACAAATAAAAACTAGTATCAATATGATAGATATCAATCCAACCATAATGATAATTACATAAAATGCAAATAATCTAAATACATCAATGAAAAGACAGAGATAGTCAGATAGGATATAAAAGTAGGACCCAAGTACATGCTGTCTACAAAAACACCACTTTAAATATGAAAATAAAGATATATAAAAAGTAAAAGGATGGAAAAAAGAGATGCCATGCAAACACTAATCAAAAGTACACTGAAGTTATTATACAAATATCAGACAAAGTAAACTTAAGAAAAAAATATTACTAGTAAGAAAGAAGGAAATTACATCAAGAGGGAAAACTAAATTTTAGAAACACACAGTTCTAAATAATCTATTGGTCAAATGTAGTCACAAGGGGAATTAGAGAACATTACAAATTGAGTTAAAATGAACATGTGACGTATAAAACTTTGTGGAATGTTATTTAGAAGCAGTACTTAAAGGAAATTTGTAGTATCAAATATTGATATTTTTAAATTCTCAAATCAATGTTAAAAGTAAAGAAAAAGTTAAAAAATCAGTTACAATTTTTTATTATTGAAAAAGTTTGTTTTTCAATTTCGCAACTTGCTATTAGTATTTTTATGTAAATTTAGGTTTGCTAAAATTTTTAAAATATTCAATTTCATATATAATATGTAACATTTGGGAGAATTTTCTAAAACTAGTTTTTGATTCTGTACTTGTCAGACCTATATTATTCACTGTTCCCATCTTTCTGGACCATTCACAATAGGACACATTCATATGCAAATGATCTAAAATAACCGAAATAAATTTGAAAAGAAAGATGAAATGTGGCCGAACTTACACTACTTGACTTCAAGTCTTACTATAAAGTTGTTGTAAGCATTCAAGTGTGATATTGGTGCAAAATTTGACATGTTATTAGTAGAAATGTTAAAGTCCAGAAATAGATGTGCAAAACAAAATATGATCTATGTTCTTAAACTTTTCTGCCCATGCAAGGAATGTTAGTTAGTATGTGAGCTGTAGGAATGCACTTGAAAGCCATTCTTATACCAAGAATTCTAGCAGAAACTTAAATATAGATGAAAGTGAGACCATGAGCTCACATATCCCACTATATACAAACTACATGTATCCCTAGCTCAACATCCTTTTAACCAGATCCCAAAAATATCTGTGGGCTCTACAAAGCTATCTGAGGGATAGAATAATGGGGAAAATTTTGACGAATAAAGAAAAGTGGTCTCAACCAAAAATGTCTTAGTTTTGGAAGTCTTACAAAGATTTAACACCATATTTATCTATGGCTTTGAAAGGGGTTTGTTCAGGTGAGGATATTTAAATCTGAGATAAACACATATACCCATGTACGTATATATGCCCTTCGGTTCAATTTACATACATACATATACATTTGTATACCTCAGGTCAATGTTTTAAAATAAACATTAAAAGACGTCAGAAACATGGTGCAGTGAGAGAAATTCCCAGATCTCTTTGCTTGAATCAACAATAAGCTGAACATCTAAAACTCAATAAAAATTATCCAAACTGCACACCAGCATGTTTGAGAGTGGGATCTATGCATAAGAACTACCACAAGGATTGAAAAAACAACTAGAAGAGCAGAATGAGTTATTTAGCAAGGAGATTGAAACCCTCAAAAAGAATCAAATAGACCTTCTGGAAATAAAGAGCACACTGCAAGAGTTGAAAAAAGAAATAACAAGCATGGGAAATAGAGCCGACCAAATGGAGGAATGGATCAGTTATATTGAAGACAAGAATCTAGAAATAAGTCAGAAGGAAGAAGAAACCAGAGAATGAAAAATAAGGAAAGAGAAATACAAGAATTAGCTGACACCATCAGGAGAAGAAACAAGAATAATGAGCATTCTCGAGGGAGAGGAAAAGGAGCAGGAATTAGAAAGCATTTTCAGGCAAATGATTGAAGAGAATTTCCCAAATCTAAGGAATAAGCTGGAGCATGGAATTCAAAAAGTCAAGAGAACACCCAATTATCTCAAGCCAAAAAGGCCTTCAACAAGACACATTGTATTAAAATTATCAAAAAATCAACAGCAAAGACAGAATTCTCAGAGCTACCAGGGAAAAGAGACAGTAACCTATAAAGAAAACCCATTAGATTATTGTTGGACTTCTCAGCACTAACCTTATAAGCCAGGAAGGAGTGGAATCAAATATTCAAACTATTAAATGAAAGAAAATACCAGCCAAGAATAATGTATCCAGCTAAGATCTTCTTTAGATATGAAGGAGAAATAAAGACCTTCCCAGACATACAAAAATTGAGGGAATTCTCTACTATGAGGCCTCCAGTACAAGAAATACTGCAAGGGGTCAGCTTGCCTAACGTAAAATTACAAAAAATACTTAATGAAAATTAAGGTAACTAGCAGGCTAATAGAAGGAGAGGAGAGCAACCCTTACTAGAAACAGGGCATTATAAACTTAAAAATAAGATTTCCTAGAGCAAGATAGTAATGAATGTACAACATACATAGGGAGAAACTGAGATAACAATGACTGAAAAGAGGAGAATTCAAAGATCCAAATTCAAAAAGGGGAATGGATATAAGGCATGTGCAGAAGAAAATGGACAACAGTATATATGTAATTATCCTTTACATATTCGTAATGGTAAGAACATGCCAAAGATTCAAAACCGTAGTATGTAACATAAAACAAGAAGGACCAGAGGGAAACCCACGAAATCCAACCAAAATAAAGAAAAGAGAAAGACTAGAACAAAGAAACAATGGAAACACTGAACTAACAGAAAGCAAAAGATAAAATGGCTAAAAGAAGATGTCATATTTCGATAATCACCCTAAATGTAATAGGACTAAACTCACAAATAAAAAGGCACAGAGTTGCAGATTGGATCAAAAAACAAAACCCAACCATATGTTGCCTCCAAGAGAAACATCTGAATTCATCTGAATTCCAAAGACAAATATAGACTCAAAGTGAAAGGGTGGAAAATGATATTTCAAGCAAATGGCATTCACAGAAAAACGGGAGTAGGGGTACTAATATCAGATGAAATAGACTTCAAAATAAAAATGGTAAAAAAGATACTGAGAGACACCTCATAATGATAAAAGGAGTTATGCACCAAGAATACATAACATTAATATCTACGCTAACAATCAGGGATCCCCGAAATATGTAAAGCATTTATTAATAGAACTAAAGGGAGAAACAGACTAAAACACTATCGTCCTAGAGGACCCAAATACCCCACTGTCAGATATGGACAGATCATTCAAACAGAAAATCAATAAGGAAATAATGTCCTTAAATGATACATTAGACCATCTGGACATAATTGCTATTTACAGAGCTTTTCATCCCAAAAGAGCTGCTTATATACTCTTCTCTAGTGCACATGGAATATTCTCAAGGATTGACAACATACTGGGACACAGAAATAGCATCAACAAATATAAGAGGGTTGAAATCACCAACTATATTCTCTGATCATAATACTTTGAAACTAGAGGTCAACTGCAAAAAGAAAGCAGGAATAACCACAAATACATGGAGATTAAACAACATACTACTAAAGAATAACTGGGTCACAGAAGAAATTAAAAGAGAGACCAAGATATACATAGAAACAAATGATATTGATAGTAAAACATATCAAAACTGGATCAGAGAAGAAATAAAAAGAGAGATCAAGAGATACATTGAAATGAATAATAATGATAGTATAATATATCAAAACTTTTGGGACATGGGAAAAGAAGTCATAAGAGGAAAGTTCATATCACTACAGGCCAATCTTCAAAAACAAGAAAGAGCCCAGATAAACAACTTAATGCTTCATCTTAAAAAACTAGGAAATGAAGAACAAATGAAGCCTACAGTCAGTAGGAGGAAAGAAGTAATCAAAAGTAGAGCAGAAATAAATGAAATTGAAAACAATAACAACAAAAAAAGAAAACAATAGAAAAAATAAATGCAACGAAGAGCTGTTTTCTTGAAAAGGTTAATAAAATTGACAAGTTCCTGGCTAGACTCACTAAAGAAAAAAGAGAAAGGATACTAATAAACAAAATCAGGGATGAAAGAGGGGAAATTATGACTGACATCGCAGAAATACAAAGGATCATACAAGAATACTATGAAAAAGCATACAACACCAAATTGAATAACCTAGAAGAAATGAACCAGTACTTAGAAAAATACAACCTTCCTAGACAGAATCTAGAAGAACTGGAAAATATAAATAGACTGATCAGCAGTATGGAAATGGAAACAATCATCAAAAACCCACCAAAAAGTAAAAGTCCAGTGAATTATACCAAACATT